>NC_042992.1:15213862-15513862 GCF_901001165.1 Salmo trutta
TACAGGACTGTATGAATGGTATGTAAATGCACACACAAACATCCAAATCAAATCACACCCCACTAATCACAGAACAGGCCTAATCACAGAAGGGTCCCTCCCTCCATCCTCCATCCCTCTTTCTCTCCCTCCTCCCTTTCCTTCCCTCCCTCCCACCCCTCCCTCTCTCTCTCCTCCATCCCTCTCTCTCCCCGTCTCTCTATCCCTCCCTCCGCCTCTCTCCCCCTGCCTCCGCCGCGCTCTACCTCCCTCCCTCTCTCCCTCCGCCTCTCTCCCCCTGCCTCCGCCGCGCTCTACCTCCCTCCCTCTCTCCCTCCGCCTCTCTCCCCCTGCCTCCGCCGCGCTCTACCTCCCTCCCTCCGCCTCTCTCCCCCTGCCTCCGCCGCGCTCTACCTCCCTCCCTCTCTCCCTCCGCCTCTCTCCCCCTGCCTCCGCCGCGCTCTACCTCCCTCCCTCCGCCTCTCTCCCCCTGCCTCCGCCTCGCTCTACCTCCCTCCCTCTCTCTCGCTCCCTGATATTGCTTAATCAACTGCCTCATTCAGTCTCTCCAGATCTGGATCAGTATTCGGAGACTGCCCACTGTCCCTTCATCAGGTCTATTATGGCTCCCGGAGATGGCAGATCAAGGGTCACTGCATCCATTATAATGGACTGGAAGAAGCCAGAGGAGCCCAGTGATAGTATGAATCCCAAATGGAATCCTATTTCCTACATAGCGCACTAAATATGAAGTAGGGTGTTATTTAGGAGACACCCCATGTGTTTACGTCTGAAGGACAGATTTAGTTTGCAATGGTTTACTGTTTGTTTACTTAAGTGGCATTGGAGTACGAGGTCAAAGTTCAAAGTGCATTCAGAGGTAATGCATGGTAGGTGAAAAAAAGAAAAAGAGGGATTTGCAAAAGAGGAGCATCATGCAAAACAAGTTTTAATACAAGACACATCTCAAGCCTTTGGGTACTGTTAGTCTTAGAGCTAGTGATGACAGCATGCATTAATACAAGCCGCTTCCCAAATGACAGCCTATTCCCGAATCCCTACATAGTGTACTACTTTTGACCAGAGCCAATCGGATGCCATTTGGAGTGAGACACAGTCCTTGTTTGCCCCTCCATGTCCCTAATAAGACAATAACAGAGTTTGAGGGCATAGGAAATAGGAAAGGAGCTGATAGGACAGATGTAGGGTGTATCTCAGGGTTTGAGTGACACTGACACATCAACCCCTCCTAAGGATGTTTAATTTCTCTCTACAGCCTACATTTCCCTGTACTGAAATACCCTGATAGAGACGTACAGCTAAGACAGGGATACGGTGATGGGGGGGACAAGCTGTCCTTGTTACATTGGCAATAGAGAGAAATAGTAATGTCGTCTTTTTGTTGGCACTAACTCCGCCATGGTTCATTGGACAAAGCCTATGAGGAAAATGAATGGCGTTTTGGATAAACGGCGAAAATAAGGTCTGTGGGAAACACAGGCTTAGGAGATCTTATATGTTTTGTTCTATGAGATAACCTTCATCAGCTAATGTCACTTTGTGAATTTGAAGAATTTGAGTAATAATAAAAAGGTCATAAAATCACAGGCTTAATGACTCTTTAAAGGTCATGTTAACTGACTGATATTATCTCACAGAACAAAACAATTCAAATCTCCTAACCTCTGACCTTATTTTCAGCATTTATCCCAAACCCTATTCTTTCCTCATTCATTTTCCCTATAGGGATAGCTGAACGAACCAGAGGTAACTCATTTCCATTTTTTAGGACTACAAACTGGCGCGTTATGGAAATAGTGTCCTGAATCTTTCTCACAGTACAAGCTGTAAACAATGCATCATCTACAGAGTAGATTCATCCCAAATGGCACCCTATCCATATATAGTGCACTACTTTTGACCAGGGCACATAGGGAAGAGAAGTGAGAAGTGGGGGATGAGAGGGTGGGAGGTAGCCGAGCGGTTCAGAGCATTGGGCCAGTAACTGAAAGGTTGCTGGTTTAAATCCCCAAGCCGACTAGGTGACAAGTCTGTCAATGTGCCCTTGAGCAAGGTACTTAACCCTAATTGCTCCTGTAAGTTGCTCTGGATAAGAATGTCTGCTAAATGACAAAAAATGTCAAATTAGAATGGATGGAAGATTCAGGGTCAATCATCTGAACATAACCAGTAATGTGTATTCTATTTCCACATTGTGGGTATTACTGCCTAGGGAGCTATACTAGAATATGACCACTGTATTCCTGGATCTCTCCATCTCCCTGAGACTCACCTCTGGCAGGGTCGGCCATCCCAGGACTCTGCTGTTGGGCGCTGTTGTTGTTGTTGTTCATCTGGATGCCATTTTGTTTCATCAGTTGCATCAACTCAGACTCCAGGGCTGCAATCTGCGAAGAAACCGTTTCAAATGAGTGTCAGGGTTAGCGACCCATGCAGTGTGGCTGTACAGTGGCTCCCTCCACTGGAAACATCATGTACCAGCAGGGGAAATGTCTAATCAAGGCAGTGTACTAATGTTGAACTGAGGTAATTACATAAGGGATTTATCTTGTACTTAGACAGCTTTGCACTGTACACAGTCAGCATTGTAAGCGTATACATGTACATCAAAGCCATATACTGTGGCAAGTATGTACTGAATGCTCACCTAAAAAGGAATGGGCATAATCAACAGCATTGAGAAAATGGGAGAAGGACTATACAGAGAAAGTATAGTTACCCTGACTTGCAGTCCCTGGATCTCCTCCAGGTGGGACTTCTCTGTATCCTCCAGCCTCTTCCTCTCTGCATCCTCCTTCTGGACAAACTCCACCTCCCTGGAAGAAACAGAGGGGATGGGGGATAGAAGGTTATGTTGGTGGCCCTCTGATGACAGGGGTGAGGTTAGAAAGGTATGTTGGTGGCCCTCTGACAGGGGTGAGGTTAGAAAGGTATGTTGGTGGCCCTCTGACAGGGGTGAGGTTAGAAAGGTATGTTGGTGGCCCTCTAACAGGGGTGAGGTTAGAAAGGTATGTTGGTGGCCCTCTGATGACAGGGGTGAGGTTAGAAAGGTATGTTGGTGGCCCTCTGACAGGGGTGAGGTTAGAAAGGTATGTTGGTGGCCCTCTAACAGGGGTGAGGTTAGAAAGGTATGTTGGTGGCCCTCTGATGACAGGGGTGAGGTTAGAAAGGTATGTTGGTGGCCCTCTAACAGGGGTGAGGTTAGAAAGGTATGTTGGTGGCCCTCTGATGACAGGGGTGAGGTTAGAAAGGTATGTTGGTGGCCCTCTGATGACAGGGGTGAGGTTAGAAAGGTATGTTGGTGGCCCTCTGATGACAGGGGTGAGGTTAGAAAGGTATGTTGGTGGCCCTCTGACAGGGGTGAGGTTAGAAAGGTATGTTGGTGGCCCTCTGATGACAGGGGTGAGGTTAGAAAGGTATGTTGGTGGCCCTCTGACAGGGGTGAGGTTAGAAATGTATGTTGGTGGCCCTCTGATGACAGGGGTGAGGTTAGAAAGGTATGTTGGTGGCCCTCTGACAGGTGTGAGGTTAGAAAGGGACAGAGTGTTAGGTGGTTGGATGGTTGGGGACAGCTCCTCTCAGAGGGGTGAGGACAGGGACAGAGTGTTAGGTGGTTGGGGACAGCTCCTCTCAGAGGGGTGAGGACAGGGACAGAGTGTTAGGTGGTTGGATGGTTGGGGACAGCTCCTCTCAGAGGGGTGAGGACAGGGACAGAGTGTTAGGTGGTTGGGGACAGCTCCTCTCAGAGGGGTGAGGACAGGGACAGAGTGTTAGGTGGTTGGATGGTTGGGGACAGCTCCTCTCAGAGGGGTGAGGACAGGGACAGAGTGTTAGGTGGTTGGGGACAGCTCCTCTCAGAGGGGTGAGGACAGGGACAGAGTGTTAGGTGGTTGGATGGTTGGGGACAGCTCCTCTCAGAGGGGTGAGGACAGGGACAGAGTGTTAGGTGGTTGGGGATGGTTGGGGACAGCTCCTCTCAGAGGGGTGAGGACAGGGACAGAGTGTTAGGTGGTTGGATGGTTGGGGACAGCTCCTCTCAGAGGGGTGAGGACAGGGACAGAGTGTTAGGTGGTTGGGGATGGTTGGGGACAGCTCCTCTCAGAGGGGTGAGGACAGGGACAGAGTGTTAGGTGGTTGGATGGTTGGGGACAGCTCCTCTCAGAGGGGTGAGGACAGGGACAGAGTGTTAGGTGGTTGGGGACAGCTCCTCTCAGAGGGGTGAGGACAGGGACAGAGTGTTAGGTGGTTGGATGGTTGGGGACAGCTCCTCTCAGAGGGGTGAGGACAGGGATGAGAAGGGATGGGTAGAGCTCATCTCTGTGTTGTCTCCTTTAACAGGAGTGTACAGGGGTAAGGGAATGGGAGTGTGTGTGTGTGTGTGTGTGTGTGTGTGTGTGTGTGTGTGTGTGTGTGTGTGTGTATGCGTGTGTGTGTGTATGCGTGTGTGTGTGTATGCGTGTGTGTGTGTATGCGTGTGTGTGTGCGTGTGTGTGTGTGTGTGTGTGTGTATGCGTGTGTGTGTGTGTATGCGTGTGTGTGTGTATGCGTGTGTGTGTATGCGTGTGTGTGTGTGTATGCGTGTATGCGTGTGTGTATGCGTGTGTGTGTGTGTGTATGCGTGTATGCGTGTGTGTATGCGTGTGTGTGTGTGTGTGAACATGTAGAGATGGTAAAAGGAGAATATCCCAGGGAGAATAGGAGCTCAGTGAACTTAAGTCAGAGTGACAGTCACACACAGTCCTGCCTCTCTCTTCAGCAGGGCTGAAGGACGCAACGCTCCCTCGCACACGCACAGACAACCATAACAAACTCAATACAGACATGTTGCATCAAGGGCAAGGGCAATTAAAGGCATTCAGAGCGGAGAGGGGCAAAGCGGTTCTGATGAGAATGACCATAGAGATCAACTCACTGCTGAGAAAGCGGCTGCGGTGTGGAGGAGAGCTGCACAGGAAGGAAGTCAACACAGCTCTGTCTCTCTAAAGCAATCCTTCAACTGAGTGCCACTTGGTTAAAATGTCCTCCAGACTAATGGGTGGAATTTGTTTGTGAAATTGTTTGATAAACATACTATAAGAAAATAACAGGGTTTGAATAACATGTAGTGAGTGTATTACCTAAAATAAGCAACAATTTGAAATGGCCTCTAAACTTGGACTTGAATTAAAAAACAAAGCTACAATAATAAGGTTTGACATGTCCATATGAACCAAAGTAGTCTGAATAATGTAGTAATACATTTTCAGGTTTTCAGTCATAAACAACCAGTTTTACACTCATAGCAACAGATGACATGGACACATCTGAGTGGCTAGTTACTGACTAGACCAGAGCAACAGATTTGAAATGTGTGGTTAGTTACTGACTAGACCAGAGCAACACGTCTGGAGTGTGTGGCTAGTTACTGACTAGACCAGAGCAACACGTCTGGAGTGTGTGGCTAGGATCTGACTAGACCAGAGCAACACGTCTGGAGTGTGTGGCTAGGTACTGACTAGACCAGAGCAACACGTCTGGAGTGTGTGGCTAGGTACTGACTAGACCAGAGCAACACGTCTGGAGTGTGTGGCTAGGTACTGACTAGACCAGAGCAACACGTCTGGAGTGTGTGGCTAGGTACTGACTAGACCAGAGCAACACGTCTGGAGTGTGTGGCTCGGTACTGACTAGACCAGAGCAACACGTATGGAGTGTGTGGCTAGGATCTGACTAGACCAGAGCAACACATTTGAAATGTGTGGTTAGTTACTGACTAGACCAGAGCAACAGATCTGGGGATGAGTAACTCCCGAATAGGGGATAGAACCTGGGTTTGTAACATAACAGCCTTACCAAGGCTAAGAACGTTACAGTATATTGAACCAGTATATTGTCTAATTTAGATCAGTTTAGCACCAGACTCTGACTCACTTCTGCTGGAAGTCTTTGATGAGTTTCTTGGCCTTGTTGTACTTCTTCTCTAGGGTGGTGTACTGGCACTGGGCCTCCTTCAGGTGCTCGTTGACCGTGTGGCACAGGGTCTGAGCCTCGATCCAGTAACTCTCCAGCTTCAGCATCCTCTCCTTGTTCTCCTCCATGCTGGCCTTCAGCTGGCTCTTCTCCTTCTCCCAGCGTGCCTTCTCCCTCTCCACCACAGCAAGCTGGGATAGACAAGCACAGATAAGCATGGTATTACACTCACACACCAACACGGCCTACACCCACCACTAGGTACGTCATTAAAAACAAACAGTGGAACACAAATACGGTATTGACAGATTTCCAAATACTGTAATGCACAAGCCAGCTGACTGACTAGACACACTATGGTATTACATGTTGTCATGATACCAGTACTTCAATACTAGGAAGTAAGTAAGCAAAGCAAACAAAACATGAAGATGTCAACATTTCTTTGGAAATAGTCCTAATGTTGGAAGAAACGTTTGTTTATTTTTCAAGCTATAGCACACAATATTTTTCAAAAGTAGGTTTTAAAGGAACAAAGACTTTAGTCTGCTTTGTGTTTTTCTTTTTGCCATGGAAACTCAGGTACAGTATGATAGTCAACCCTAAAAAAGAGATGGTGCTATGGGTTAAACACATAACATAAAAAACATAGCACCGTAATATACTTGACTTAAGGCTCACTATCCAGCCTTCACAACAGAGAGAAACCAACAGACCGTGTACTGACAAACCCTTCGTTGAGCATAGTTTCTTGGTGTGACCTCCTAAACATTGTTATTGTATTAAATCCTTCTACTCCTCAGGGCAAACTTCTAAAGCAACCCTCTCCCAAGGACCACCAGAGCAGCTCATGCTCAGTATTACACCAACAAGCTTATCTTTCAATTTCACTAAATCCAGTCATTGAATTCAGTTAATATCTCTAAATCATTTCCTGCAGTTTGAGCTAAGCTGTCCTCGTGAGGATAAACCAGGAACTTTTAGAAACCTGTGCCTGCTTGCATGTCACTCTCACTTAACCGCTGGCTCTCTCACTGCCCAGACACCTTTGACATGAAACTGCAAGAGGCAACTCTGCCGTGCAGTGAAGCTAAACTGCTGAAATATACATGCAATTGCCTTAAATATTCAGAAATAACTTAAAATAGAAACTATTATACCCTGCACTGTCCCATGACGTCCTTTTTCCAAACATATGTCTATTTCTCATGCATTTATTGCACTTCATTTGCCTTTTATACCATTCATCTTAGAGATGACAGCAGGGGACATTTCTTACCTTGTTTTTGAGCTTCTGTATCTCTGCCTCGGTGACAGTGTGCTTGATCTGCAGCTGAGGGAGTAGAAAGGGAGGAGGTCGATCTGATGATCAAACACTTGGCTGCGCAGCCTCTGTGCTGGACAAGCCTCGTGCACACACACAACCACTGAGAAGAACCACACAGCCCAGCCCATGCATGACAGCGCACTCTACCACTGACAGGGAGAGACTCACAGAACCAAGAAGGAGAGTGAGAGAGAAAGGTCCAAAGTAGAGAGGGAGAGAGAGAAAGGTCCAAAGTAGAGAGGGAGAGAGAGAAAGGTCCAAAGTAGAGAGGGAGAAAGAGAAAGGTACAAAGTAGAGAGGGAGAGAGAGAAAGGTCCAAAGTAGAGAGGGAGAGAGAGAAAGGTCCAAAGTAGAGAGGGAGAGAGAGAAAGGTACAAAGTAGAGGGAGAGAGAGAAAGGTACAAAGTAGAGAGGGAGAGAGAGAAAGGTCCAAAGTAGAGAGGGAGAGAGAGAAAGGTCCAAAGTAGAGAGGGAGAGAGAGAAAGGTACAAAGTAGAGAGGGAGAGAGAGAAAGGTCCAAAGTAGAGAGGGAGAGAGAGAAAGGTCCAAAGTAGAGAGGGAGAGAGAGAAAGGTCCAAAGTAGAGAGGGAGAGAGAGAAAGGTACAAAGTAGAGAGGGAGAGAGAGAAAGGTACAAAGTAGAGAGGGAGAGAGAGAAAGGTACAAAATAGAGAGAGAGAGAGAGAGAGAAAGGTACAAAGTAGAGAGAGAAAGGTCCAAAATAGAGGGAGAGATAGAACGATCCAAAATAGAGGGAGAGTCAGTAGGCAGAGAGAGAAACGTGGAGAGTGAGTGACAGAAAGCGAAAGGGATATAGGAACAACAGTAGTAAGAGAGAAGTGAAGAAAGAGAGGCAGTTGAGGAAAGTGAAGAGAGAGAGAGAGAAAGGTGGAGAGAGAAAGGGGGAGAGAGAGAGAGAGAGAGAGTCCCAGTGAGAGAGAGTAGAGGTCTTGGGACAGTAGAGATTACATGATTTCTCACTCAATATCCAGAACACCGCAGTGCAGCTCAGGCAATTTGTTAAATGTGTCACACAAGTGTGGAGTGAGGGACAAACTGTTCTGTTGTCAGCAGTGCTAGTAAGGCTTTTCAGTCAATATTACTAGCAGGTTGGCTCCTTTAAAACAGGAAAATGGGTTCTAGAAGAAAGTAACGGCCAAATTCTACATTTCAGTCATGTGTTACTCTTTGGCTTTGTTGCAATCAGGAACGAGAAAGAGTTGTTGTACAAAGTTCCAGGCCACAGTATTAGTGATATTAGTGTGAGGAAAATACATAAGACGTTTTTGTTGGAACTTCTGTATTTTTTGGCGTGCTCAAATACTTAGACTAATGAAATAGACAGAAGAATAGAATAAAATAAATACAATAGACAAATGAAAGGGGTGTTCGAGTGACCTCTCTGAATGTCTGGTAGAGTTTGGTAGCGTCCAACTCTGAGGGGGAAATGATGTCATCTGTTTCTGGCAAATCGAACACCTCGATGCTCTTCTCCCCGTCGCCCTCCTCATCCCCACCACCGTCCGCGGCCGGCCCCGCCTCCTCCTCCTCATCCGTGGCGTACTCACCAGTCTGAGGACACACACACAGACACACACACACAACATGAGAAATGAGAATACATTCCATAACTAGTCGTACATGTCACTGGGAACACACAGTATTATGTATCTAAAGCTCGTTTACTGTTTTCATCTTCTCTTTCGTTGTTCTGACTTGGTCTAACTTTCATTGAGTTATCCCTTCCTATTTTAAGAAGCGCTGCCTGCCATTCCAATGTTGCATCTGATAATGAAAACGATTAATATTTTTTACAGTGAGGACAACAAATACACCAGTGTAATCTTTCTCTCAGCCAAGGTTGTAAATTCAGCTCTCTTTCTCAGGATGGAAGGGGAAGGCAGAGTCTCTGTGCTTCACAATAATGCCTCCAAAAGTCAACAGCACTGAGAGGATGGTTAAGTTCATAACTGATGTTTTTCCCACTAATCAGAGGTGGTTGTGTTATTATGAGGAAAGAAGAGAGAGAGAAACAGACTTAGCGAGAGAGAGCGAGAGACCGGTTGTCCGGTCTGGGTACAGGATGACAGGGGTCCTGTCAAAATGAGAAGGACAGGGATGATTGAGGGATGGGGGGTTGAGGAGAGGGTCAGGGTTGGGGGTGTAGGTAAAGCTGGAGGGGTGAGGTGAGGAAGAGGGATGATTGAGGGATGGGGGTTGAGGAGAGGGTCAGGGTTGGGGGGGTTGGTAAAGCTGGGGGGGTGAGGTGAGGAAGAGGGATGATTGAGGGATGGGAGGTTGAGGAGAGGGTCAGGGTTGGGGGTGTAGGTAAAGCTGGGGGGGTGAGGTGAGGAAGAGGGATGATTGAGGGATGGGGGATGAGGAGAGGGTCAGGGTTGGGGGGTAGGTAAAGCTGGGGGGGTGAGGTGAGGAAGAGGGATGATTGAGGGGTGGGGGGTTGAGGAGAGGGTCAGGTTAGGGGGTAAAGCTGGGGGTGAGGTGAGGAAGAGGGATGATTGAGGGATAGGGTTGAGGAGAGGGTCAGGGTTAGGGGGTAAAGCTGGGGGGTGAGGTGAGGAAGAGGGATGATTGAGGGGTGGGGGGTTGAGGAGAGGGTCAGGGTTAGGGGGTAAAGCTGGGGGGTGAGGTGAGGAAGAGGGATGATTGAGGGATGGGGGGTTGAGGAGAGGGTCAGGGTTGGGGGGGTTGGTAAAGCTGGGGGGGTGAGGTGAGGAAGAGGGATGATTGAGGGATGGGAGGTTGAGGAGAGGGTCAGGGTTGGGGGTGTAGGTAAAGCTGGGGGGGTGAGGTGAGGAAGAGGGATGATTGAGGGATGGGGGATGAGGAGAGGGTCAGGGTTGGGGGGTAGGTAAAGCTGGGGGGGTGAGGTGAGGAAGAGGGATGATTGAGGGGTGGGGGGTTGAGGAGAGGGTCAGGTTAGGGGGTAAAGCTGGGGGTGAGGTGAGGAAGAGGGATGATTGAGGGATAGGGTTGAGGAGAGGGTCAGGGTTAGGGGGTAAAGCTGGGGGGTGAGGTGAGGAAGAGGGATGATTGAGGGGTGGGGGGTTGAGGAGAGGGTCAGGGTTAGGGGGTAAAGCTGGGGGGTGAGGTGAGGAAGAGGGATGATTGAGGGATGGGGGTTGAGGAGAGGGTCAGGGTTAGGGGGTAAAGCTGGGGGGTGAGGTGAGGAAGAGGGATGATTGAGGGATAGGGTTGAGGAGAGGGTCAGGGTTAGGGGGTAAAGCTGGGGGGTGAGGTGAGGAAGAGGGATGATTGAGGGGTGGGGGGTTGAGGAGAGGGTCAGGGTTAGGGGGTAAAGCTGGGGGGTGAGGTGAGGAAGAGGGATGATTGAGGGATGGGGGGTTGAGGAGAGGGTCAGGGTTAGGGGGGTGTAGGTAAAGCTGGGGGGGTGAGGTGAGGAAGGGGGATGATTGAGGGATGGGGGATGAGGAGAGGGTCAGGGTTAGGGGGTAAAGCTGGGGGGTGAGGTGAGGAAGAGGGATGATTGAGGGATAGGGTTGAGGAGAGGGTCAGGGTTAGGGGGGTGTAGGTAAAGCTGGGGGATGAGGTGAGGTGAGGAAGGGGGATGATTGAGGGATGGGGGATGAGGAGAGGGTCAGAGTTAGGGTTACAGGGGGGTAAGTAAGGAAGAGGGATGATTGTGCAGTATGTGTGGTCTAGAACACAGCCACAGCAGGTTACTCTATGTGCTTCTCTTCCCTACAGCCTGGCAGCCTGTGATCCAGACAGACATGCTTATAAAGAGGAGTTTGGCTCTGCTGTAGCCTGCAGCAGCCTCAGATCTGGTTGCTGAGAGCCAGGCAGGGAGAGCCAAGCAGACCCAGGGCCTGCTCTACCCAGGATCGAATGATCCATCCTGGCACCCTCTCTCTGGTCCTTCTGCCAGAATCACACTGGGTGATTGACACCTCAGAGACACTGGTGCTGGAGCTTACAGAGATGGCGAGCAAACAAACATACACACACAGAAACATTATTAGAAACATCTGGTGCTTGCTTTGTTATGGTACAGCAGAACATTTCTCTCCTGCTGCTCTCAACAAATATCTGCTATAGGGGGGGGGGGTCTCTCTCTCATCGAAAGTAGTGCACTATATAGGGGATAGGGTGCCATTGAGTCTTACAGTCTGACAGCACACAGTATAATAGTGATGATTGAATTACCATTACTAATACATCTGACATTCCTACAGAATCCATAGCTACCCCAGGCAGTCAAAACGGTGCTTGAGAACCTACACTGGGGACTCCACACTGGGGAATTCACACCGAATTGAAACTAGCAAAACATTCATTATGCATAACCGACATGGTAAACAATTATGAATTCTGTAAGATGATCTATGCTCTGCAATAAAATGACAGCATTAATATCAATAGCTCCATAAATATTACATTAAGTTCCTACCACATGGCACATTATTCACCCTAAACGCAGCTTAGGACTGATAATATCAGAAAGCTGTGGAGCTTTTGGTTTGGCTGGTGTTCCCAGCACACAGACAGACATGCAATACAACCCTCTCAATGACAACAATCCCTCCGCCAATTAATGACAAACAGTAATGGACGTTTGGCCAAATAAAAATGTAGTATATCAAATCATCACGCATAGATACACATAAATACTTGAGGTAGTCGAATATAGTTTATAGTTTAAACTAAAAGGCAATTATTTTCTTTGATATTGCCAAATATTTGAATTAGAACCAAAAACTACAACAGTTAGTGAAATGAGTCTAAATATATGATCATAAGCACATGTTTTAGAGGGCTCTTAGACATGAATCTTATAGCCTAGAATTAAATGAGGGACATGGAATCACCTCAACATCAGAGTAGACCCCTTTTGCAGCATCAAAATGACTAACAAATATATTTGAATAATGAGTGACATAAGGTAATACAGTAACACTTACATTTAAATCTTACTCATTTAGCAGACGCTCCACAGCGACTTACAGTAGTGACTGCATACAATTGTCAGTTGACATCAAGTTGTAGTAACTTTGTGATTATTACAATAGCAAGATTCAAATAGTTTTTAAAAGTTTTACTTTTTGGGGATCTGTATTAAAATAGTTGTAGTCCCATGTTCAATGTCATTATTTGTTCTCCTTGAAAAATACCCTGAACAAAAATATAAACGCAATATGTAAACTGTTGGTCCCATGTTTCTTGAGCTGAAATAAAAAATCCCAGAAATGTTCCATAAAGAAAAAAATATTCCATCCCTGTTTGTGAGCATTTCTCCTTTACCAAGATAATCCAGCCACCTGACAGGTTTGGCATATCAAGAAGCTGATTAAACAGCATGATCATTACATATGTGCACCTCATGCTGAGGACAATAAAAGGCCACTCTAAAATGTGCAGATTTGTCATACAACACATTGCCACAGATGTCTGTCACGCCTGCTCCCGCTCCCCCTCTCGGCTGCCCTTCATTACGCACACCTGTCACCATCATTATGCGCAGCTGCGCAACATTGGACTCACCTGGACTCCATTATTTTGTTGATTGCCCTTCTATATCTGTCTGTTCCTTGGTTCCCCGTGTCAGCATTATTGTCCTTATGTCGTTTTGTTCCCTCTGTCCAGACGCTGTTCTTGTTTTGGTTTGATGTCTGTTTCCAGTAAATGTTCACTCCCTGTACTTGCTTCTGGTCTCCAGGGTCGAGCCTTACAGAATGCTGACACCACTAAAGGAAACATCAGGGAGTTTTTGTTTTTTGTTTTGGTTGGTGATGACGGGTCTGGGTGCCGTCGCCGATGGAAGCAGGGGTGCCTCAGCTAGCTCGTCGGGCTTCCACACCTTAGCTGGCTTGAGAGGTCTTTTTGCCCCGGTTGGCTCGGCAGACGCCCACCCCACGTCATGCTTCAGCCAGCCCATCAGGCTCCCACAACTCAGCCGGTTCATCAGGCTCCCACGCCTCAGCGGGATCGTCAGGCTCCCACGCCTCAGCGGGATCGTCAGGCTTTCACGCCTCAGCCGGCTCGTCAGGCTCCCACGCCTCAGCCGGCTCGTCAGGCTCCCACGCCTCAGCCGGCTCGTCAGGCTCCCACGCCTCAGCGGGATCGTCAGGCTCCCACGCCTCAGCGGGATCGTCAGGCTTTCACGCCTCAGCCGGCTCGTCAGGCTCTCACGCCTCAGCCGGCTCGTCAGGCTCCCACGCCTCAGCAGGATCATCAGGCTTTCACGCCTCAGCCGGCTCGCCAGGCTCCCACACCTCTGCTGGCTCGTCAGGCTTCTACGCCTCAGCCAGCTTGTCCAACTCCCATGCCTCGGCAGGCCTGTCAGGCTCACCCAGGAGGGAAGCCGGGTGGCGCACCTAAAGGGGGGGTGCTGTCATGCCTGCTCCCGTTCCCCCTCTCTGGTACTCGAGGGCGCCAGGCTGACCTTCATTATGCACACCTGTCACCATCATTACGCGCAGCTGTGCAATAATGGACTCACCTGGACTCCATTATTTTGTTGATTGCCCTTCTATATCTGTCTGTTCCTCAGTCGGTGCCCTGTGTCAGCATTATTGTCCTTGTTCCCCTTGTCCAGACAATGTTCTTGTTTCGGTTTGATGTCCGTTTTCCAGTAAATGTTCACTCCCTGTACTTGCTTCTCGTCTCCAGTGTCGATCCTTACAGTCTCAAGTTTTGAAGGAGCATGCAATTGGCATGCTGACTGCAGGAAGGTCCACCAGAGCTGTTGCCAGAGAATTTAATGTTAATTTCTCATAAGCCGCCTCCAACGTCATTTTAGAGAATTAGGCAGTACGTCCAACTGGCCTCACAACCACAGCCTACGTGTATGGTGTCATGTGGCTGAGCGGTTTGCTGATGTCAACGTTGTGAACAGAATGCCCCGTGGTTTTCTGATCCTACCTTTGTTTAAGGTATCTGTGACCAAGAGATGCATATCTGTATTCCCAGTCATGGGAAATCCATAGATTAGGGCCTAATTAACTTATTTAAATTGACTGATTTCCTTATATGAACTTTAACTCAGTAAAATCGGTAAAATTGCTGCATGTTGCGTTTATATTTGTGTTCAGTATAGTTCATTTCCACCAGGGGTTGGAACTGGTTCAGGGAACAGAACCGAAAACCGGAAAATAACAAACATTTTCAAAGAACAGAAATAGAACCAGGAATGAAAGTGATTTCGATTTCAGAGGTTTAAAAAGGAACAGAAAATAACCATTTAAACCGTTACTTTTTTTGTTAGAACCGGTTCATAACTTTATTTTGCTGCTCGGAACAGTGGAACGGAACGCAGAACATAATGGTTCTGTTCAGAACGAAACGATTGGAAAATGTTTTTGTTCCAACCCCTGCTTTACACAAAGCATAGTTAAAACTATAGCTATCCCAGGTCTGACACACACACACACACACACACACACACACACACACACACAAACACACACCAAGAACCTACTTGTCACACCCTGATCTGTTTCACCTGTCTTTGTGATTGTCTCTACGCCCCTCCAGGTGTCGCCCATCTTCCCCATTATCCCCTGTGTATTTATACCTGTGTTCTCTGTTTGTCTGTTGCCAGTTCGTTTTGTTTCGTCAAGCGGTTTTCCCTCTGTTCCTGTCACACGATTGTTCCTGTTTTCTAGTTTCCCGGTTTTTACCTTTTCTGCCTTCCCTGACCCTGCCTGCCATCCTGTACCTTTGCCCCACCTATCTGGATTACTGACCTCTGCCTACCCTGACCCCGAGCCTGCCTGCCGTCCTGTACCTTTGCACCACCTATCTGGATTACTGACCCCAGTCTGCCTTGACCTGTCTTTTGTCTGCCCCTGTTGGATTAATAAACTGTTGTTAATTTGACGTTGTCTGCACCTGGGTCTCACCTGAAATGTGATACTACAGCACAACACCGCCAAATGCCATTCTAAATCCCTCTCTGATTTTCTATCTATCTATCTAATCATGATGTGCTGGGTGGCGGGGATACATACATATATCAGACATATACAGTATATTACCATACGCTGGGCGGCAGCATAGCCTAGTGGTTAGAGCGTTGGACTAGTAACCGAAATGTTGCAAGATCGAATCCCCGAGCTGACAAGGTACAAATCTGTCATTCTGCCCCTGAACAAGGCAGTTAACCCACTGTTCCTAGGCCGTCATTGAAAATAAGAATTTGTTGTTAACTGACTTTCCTATAGATAAAGGTAATTCAGACATATACAGAATATTACCATATATATATCAGACATATACAGTCTATTACCATACATACACAGTATATTATCAGACATATACAGTATATTACCATACATTTTAGTCATTTAGCAGACGCTCTTATCCAGAGCGACTTACAGTAGTGAGTGCATACATTTCATACATTTTTTTTTAGAGCAAACACCATGCTCTACCAACTGAGCCACACGGGACCGAGGTGCTGACACCACTAAAGGAAGCATCAGGGAGTTTTTGGTTTTTGTTTTGGTTGGTGACCATAGATATATCAGACATACACAGTATATTACCATACATATATCAGACATATACAGTATATTACCATACATATATCAGACATATACAGTATATTACCATACATATATCAGACATATACAGTATATTACCATACATATATCAGAAATATACAGTATATTACCATACATATATCAGACATATACAGTATATTACCATACATATTTCCTACATATATCACCAGACCAGAGCCTATAGGATGTGCATCACTCCACTTAGATACATGGTGATTAACCCGGTGTCTCCCACCTCTGCCTCTAAATGGGGCTTTAATATAGACCCTCAGCCTCGCTGCCATGGCAAAGCGCTACCATTATGGAAATGGTGGCTTTATTGTCCTCCAGCCTCCTGACCCACTAATGATGAGTGTATGGTAATGGGCTTTAGTGTGTGCTATAACAAACACAGGCAGGAAAACATGTTGGCAGTCCCTCAAACACAGGAAAACATGTTGGCCAAACACAGGAAAACATGTTGGCAGTCCCTCAAACACAGGAAAACATGTTGGCAGTCCCTCAAACACAGGAAAACATCCCTAGAGGCTTTTTTGAAGTGAACAGCCACATTATTGTTGAACTATGTTTAGCAACGCCTGATTTGACATGACATAATGACTACCACAACTCATGACCAAGACTGACTTGTTGTAGAAGATTGGAGTGCAGTGTGACCACACAGGTCTGTCGTTAGTATGGTGAAACAGATCTGGGGCCGTATGTATAAAGCTTCTCAGAGTAGGAGTGCTGATCTCAGTGGCGTGTACTCATGGATGCCAAGGGAAGTGATGCCTCCCCCAAATATGTACCAATAACAAAATAAAAAAAACATACAAAAACGTATCTTTCGTTTCTCTGTGTTTCATAATTTTCCTTCAATTCACAAGAGGCTGAATGTATCTGACCGGAGAAAGCATCTGAGTGAGCAAAACAGTGCCCTTGTGTCTCATTTATCTGATGCTGTCTGGCCAAAAAGAGGATGATATTGTTGCCGCACGTATAATTGAATGCAAGGGAAGACCGCGAGCATTTGTACTTCCTTGATAAAAAAATAAAAGGATAATAGCCAATCAGCATTGAGCTAAACTGAGTAAGCTCAACTGTGAATGGTCCTGACGCACCAAAAGAAAGTGAAGGGAAGCCAGTTTGGATATGGCTTCACACCAATCACATCACATCAAGCCAAATGTCATTTGACTGAAACAACTTGAATTGCTGCATCGTGTTGTGTTGTTGTCCTCTGGTGGCTAGCTAGCTAAAATTATACCTTTCCTAAATTAGGTATGGACGGAGATATGGATTTGGACTGGTTTTACTTAATTTTCCGGCGATTCTGATCCAACCATGAATTCATACATTATGCCTCTGGCCTGAGAGGATGGAAGCTATATGCAGTAGGCTAATGTTAACTAGCTGGCTAATCATTGCCCATGAAAGGAAGTTATGCTAGCGAGCAACAAAAACTAGGACAACAAAAACTAGTCATAGACCGTTTCGGCAACATGAGAGGAGGATGGCATTGGTATTTCTCTACAAGTAGGGTGAGTCAACATGTTTTTTCTACTTACGCACGCACACATACACATACAGAAATCAGAACTATGGCCAGCCACATGATATTTAGCTTACGTTGATTGGACTAAATCGTTTTTGGAATATTTTAGTTGTCACTGTATTAGACTTAAGCATAGGTGATTAGATGATGTTGAAATGTTGAAGTTGAAATGGTGCTGGAATAGTGGAGGCAGCGCCTGTTTTCTTTGCAACTTGCAGTAACTCTCTGGTGTTCTAAATCAATAGTTGTTTAGTAGTCCCAAAATGTTGGAAATGTTAACTTGCTTGACCATGCTGTTGGTCATGTAACTGCTTGTTACATGCAAAACACTTTGTGGACTTCACCGAACAGATGTTGCTCTCCGGTTTTGTGATTACAGTTTTTTACAATCCCTTTGGCACTAATTTCAGAACCTTGTGATCATTTTTCAATACTCTAGACACAAAACTCAAAATGGTCATCACTTCTAACACAGGCTGTCCAATGTTCAAATCATTGCATTGTGCATTCATATCTTTAAATAAACCTTGCACTTGCAGAATCATTGGTTCAAATAACTAATTTATCATGAAATACCATAGGAACATTAATTTAGATCACCCACACACAAGATACCTGTCACAGGCATCAAAATGAGTAGACCAAGGTGCAGCGTGGAATATGTTCATCTTGTAGTTTAATGCCAAAAATGAACATTTTATAAATATAACAAAAATGACAGCCGACAGTTCCGTCAGGTACTTACAACAAACAGAAAGCAACTACCCACAAACCCCAAAGGAAAACAGGCTGCCTAAGTATGGTTCCTAATCAGAGACAACGATAGACAGCTACCTCTGGTTAGGAACCATACTCTGCCCAACACAAAGAAATACAAAACATAGAATGCCCACCCCACACCCTGGCCTAACCACATAGAGAAACAAACCCTCTCTCCAGGTCAGGGCGTGACAGTACCCCCCCAAAGGTGCGGACTCCCGGCCGCAAACCTGAACCTATAGAGGAGGGTCCGGGTGGGCATCTATACTTGGCGGCGGCTCTGGTTCTGGGCGTAGCCCCCACACCGCCCGCTGATCCCCCCGCTTCTGTGTCGCCGGAGGAACCCGACCGTGGATCAGCGCAGGAGGCTCTGAACTGCCGACCGCCGCCGAAGACTCTGGGCTGCAGGCCGCCGCCGAAGACTCGGGGCTGCAGACCGTCGCCGAAGACTCGGGGCTGCAGACTGTCGCCGAAGACTGGGGGCTGCAGACCGACACCAAAGACTCGGGGCTGCAGACCGACAGCGAAGACTCGGGGCTGCAGATCGCCGCTGAAGACTCCGGGCTGGAGAGCGTCGCTGAAGACTCCGGACTGAGGGGCGTCGCTGGAGGCTGAGGGGTGTCGCTGAAGACTCCGGACTGAGAGGCGTCGCTGGAGGCTGAGGGGCGTCGCTGGAGGCTCCGGGCTGAGGGGAGTTGCTGGAGGCTGAGGGACATCGCTGGAGGCTCCGGGCTGAGGGGCGTCGCTGGAGGCTCCGGGCTGAGGGGCGTCACTGGAGGCTCTGGGCTGAGGAGCGTCGCTGGAGGCTCCGGGCTGAGGAGCGTCGCTGGAGGCTCCGGGCTGAGGAGCGTCGCTGGAGGCTCCGGGCTGAGGAGCGTCGCTGGAGGCTCTGCACTGGAGAGCGTCTCTGTAGGTTCCGGACTGGGGACCTTCGCTGCAGGCTCCGTGCCATGGATCATCACTACTGGTTCCGCGCCATGGATCATCACTGGAGGCTTTGTGCCATGGATCATCACTGGAGGCTCCGGGCCATGGATTATCACTGGAGGCTTCATGCCATGGATCATCCCTACAGGCTCTGGGCCATGGATCATCACTGGAGGCTTCGTGCCATGGATTAACACTACAGGCTCCGGGCCATGGATCATCACTGGAGGCTTCGTGCCATGGATTATCACTGGAGGCTTCCTACGGGGAGCTGGAACCGGTCTCACCAGACTGGGGAGACTCATAGGAGACTGGGTGCGCACTGGGCCGTGGAGGCGCACCGGAGGTCTGGCGCTTAGGGCTGGCACAACCCGTCCTGGCTCGATGTTGACTTTAGCCCAGCAAGGGCGGAGCGCTGGTACAGGACGAACTGGGCTGTGCTGGTGAATGAGGGATACCGTGCGTAGAGCAGGCGCAGGATAACCTGGGCCGAAGAGACACACTGGAGACCAGATACGTTGAGCCGGTGCACTTCTCCCTGGCTGCCGGCCAACTCTAGCACTGCAACGGTGAGGAGCTTGCACCGAGCGCACCGGGCTGTGAGTACGCACTGGTGACACAGTGCGTATCACCGCATAACACGGTGCTTGCTCGGTCACTTGCTCCCCACGGTAAGCACGGGGAGTTGGCTGAGGTCTTAAACCCGCCTTTGCCAATCTACTCATGTGCCCCCCCCCCCCCCACAATTTTTGTTTGCCGCTGCCTCTCAGGCTTCCGTTGTTGCTTTCTTGCCTGTCCCTCCCAGTATCGCCGTTCCGCTTTCGCTGCCTCGATCTCCCATTGCGGACGGCGATACTCCCCAGGCCTTGTCCAGGGTCCTGCCCCATCCAGGATCTCCTCCCAGGTCCAGTCATCCTGCCCACGCTGCTTGGTCTTCTTGTGGTGGGTAGTTCTGTCACAGGTGTCAAAATGAGTAGACCAAGGTGCAGCGTGGAATATGTTCATCTTGTAGTTTAATGCCAAAAATGAACATTTTACAAATATAACAAAAATGACAGGTACTTACAACAAAACAGAAAGCAACTACCCACAAACCCCAAAGGATTACAGGCTGCCTAAGTATGGTTCCTAATCAGAGACAACGATAGACAGCTACCTCTGGTTAGGAACCATACTCGGCCCAACACAAAGAAATACAAAATATAGAATGCCCACCCCACACCCTGACCTAACCACATAGAGAAACAAACCCTCTCTTCAGGTCAGGGTGTGACAATACCGATAGTTTCACTGTGTAGTTGTTCGTTCAATCATTAAATATTGTAGTACAAAATATGTGATATATGTTTCATTATGGTACTACACATAAATGCATCACTGTAAAAGGACTAGTAAGAGAATACTACAGACACAGTGGAATCATTGAACAAAATCTGAAATGTATTGATGAAATACAATAAAATCACATAGGTTTCTTTGAATCAAAGCAAAAATAATTAGCTACAAGAAAAGAAACTGCAGTGTTCCTCACCTGGCTTACTGTAAAAAGCAAAACAAAGGATTGATTACTGTACTTCTATATTTCCATCAACCCTGTCTTGTGGATTTGGCCATAGGTTCTCATCCACATCACAATGGATGTTTTCGTTGGACAAACATCTTGGGAAGAATCTTCGGGCATGGCGAATCTTGGCCTGACACTGGTCTGCCGTGATGTCATTGCTTGCATCCTCCATGGCCTGGAGAAAGGTGGCTTGTTTGTGAGGGCGCCTATCATATACCTTCCACCTCCATGTGGAGAAAAAATCCTCAATGGGGTTTTAGGAAAGGAGAGTATGGGGGTAAGTACAGGGTGGTAAATTGTGGATGGGCTTGAAACCATGCTTGCACCATTTGAGCATGTTGGAACCTGACATTATCCCACACAATGACATAGGTCACGCCATCAGCTCTACAGACCTGACTTAGCCCATCAAGGAAGGTTACATTCGAACAGCGAATCATGTGGCTGCCTGCAACTCAATATATACAGTATATAGAGCTGAGAGCTTTAGTTGCTGTTCGACCAAACATTAGAACGGGCAAGATGCGTAATCTAAGCAACTTTGACCATGGTATGATTGTTGATGCCACACATGGAGATTCCAGCATCTCAGAAACAGCTGCCTTCCTGGGATTTTTACGCACTACTGTCTCTAGAGTTTACAGAGAATGGTGCGGTAAACAAACACATTCAGTGAGCAGCAGTTCTGTGGGCAAAAACACCTTGTTAATGAGAGGTCAGAGGAGAATGTCCAGACTCATTCAAGCTAACAGAAAGGCCACAAATACTCAAATAACTGCCGTTTAAAACAGTGGTGTGCAGGAGGGCATCTCTTAATGTACAACACTGTGAATAACAGGCTGTTGTGGAGGCAAAAGGAGGTCTTACCCAGTACTAGATAGGTGTACCTAATAAAGTGGCCCGTAAGTGTACAGTAATGTCAAATCTGAAAACATGATCTGGAAAAGTGGTACATGATACCATAGAAACAGTGTCTGATAAAGAATGATGATGAAATATTACATCCATAGATAATGTAGTCCAATTGTTCCACGGTAATTGGTGTCAATGGATCTCGTTATCCTGAAACTTTCATTGTTTGTCAGTTTCCATAAAACTATGCATTAAGAGTAATGCAACAGTTACTTATCATTTTGAGCAGTTGTATCAATTGATAGTTAGATCATTGTAATGAAATGAATAGACAGTCATCTCAGATGTAATGTGTGAATTGCATTTTGAAATGGTAATACTTTGATGTTAAGTTGTGTCATTTTGAACAGGTGATTTTAGTTCAATGAACAAATGATCTTAGCTTTATGTGTATTGTATCCAAGCAATTGGAAAAAGTGTTAGAGTTTTGAAAAAGTTGCATTTTGATCATTGGTTGTGAGTTTTGTGTCTAGAGTTTTGAAAAATGACATCAAGGATCCGAAATGATTGAAATGAGTCAAGTGATTGTAAAAAACTGTAAACAAAGGTGTGGCTGAATTTATTCTGCCACTGTGTCTTCTTATTGTCTCGACCTTTGGCCTAAATATTATGGTCACAAGGCATAAGAACTAACAGGTTATAGAGAAAACAACGCAATTATCACAACACATAGGTTGCAATATGTTTTTTTTTCTGGCTTGGCTTCCCCAGTGATTTTACCCATGCACTGCTACTGGCTGATCTAGGATCAGGTCCCCCCTGTCCATATACTGTATACTCATTATAATCGAAAAGGCACTCTGAGATGCTTTGTGAATACCTGATAAGTAGAGGAGTGAACTAGTGGGTCAGTAAGTTAGACATTGTTGTAGGTTCCTAGCTCTTATGAATGAGTTAATAAAACTGTATAGGATTTGGCCACACTAACAGGCGTATCAGTAGGAGGGTGAGACAGCGGGGCAGTAGGCTACCCACCTCGTCGTCATCAGCGTCATACTGGGCATACTGCTGCTCCAGCAACTCTCTCTGTCTCCTCTCCTGCTCCAGAGTCTGTTGGATCAGAGCAGCCACCTCGCTCACCTGGCCCGGACGCTCTCGGCCAATCACAAACCTGGAAACAGACAGCAACACAGCCAATCAGTTGCATTTCACTCAAGGGGTGACTTTATAATACGCTTTGAACCACTGTGCATGTTGGTTCAATGATGAATTAGGGCTTCACTTCAATATACTTTTTCCAGTGACTTTTTCTGAGACATTTTCAGCTGAACTAAAACATGACAGAAATTCCTCCTTTTAATTTGTGGACTAGAAAAGGTGCCATTTTTCACTATGTATGTTTATTTGTTTGTGTGATTGAGGCTGTAACAGGCAGTCTGTGCGATTGGCAGGGACTCAATAGCAGGATCTGATTATAGGGGAGTGGAGGGGGGAGGGGGATGGGGCTTTCAGCGCTAACACAATAATGTGACAATGGCGTGCAGCCGTCCAGGTTGGAATGTGCACATCGGGCACTGGCACAGGCACATTGGCACAGACTCTGGGCTACAGCTGTACCAGCCGTTCTCTCACACCCTACCCTTAAGAGCCAAGGAGTTCCATGTTGATAGACAGACAGAGAGAGAGGGAGACAGAGAGGGAGACAGAGAGGAAGAGACAGAGGGAGAGAGAGAAAGAAAAGGAGAGACGGAGAGGGAGAGAGAGAACGAAAGGGAGAGACGAGAGGGAGCGAGAGAAAGAAAGGGGGAGAGAGAAAGAGAGGGAGAGAGATAGATGGAGAGAACGAACAACCAGAACAACCATTTCTACCTGTGTCTTTCTCACTATTTCATTATTGTCTATTTCATTTATTTTATTTATTTAACCTTTATTTTACTAGGCAAGTCAGTTAAGAACAAATTCTTATTTACAATAACGGACTTCATTCATGTCTTATTAAGCATCTCCAATCTGAAATTAAATCTAGAATAGGCTTCCTAGTTCGCAACAAAGCCTCCTTCACTCAAGCTGCCAAACATACCCTCGTAAAACTGACTATCCTACCGATCCTCGACTTCGGCGATGTCATTTACAAAATAGCCTCCAACACTCTACTCAGCAAATTGGATGCAGTCTATCACAGTGCCATCCGTTTTGTCACCAAAGCCCCATATACTACCCACCACTGCGACCTGTATGCTCTCGTTGGCTGGTAATCGCTACATATTCGTCGCCAAACCCACTGGCTCCAGGTCATCTATAAGTCTTTGCTAGGTAAAGCTCTGCCTTATCTCAGCTCACTGGTCATCATAGCAACACCCACCCGTAGCACGCGCTCCAGCAGGTATATTTCACTGGTCATCCCCAAAGCCAACACCTCTTTGGCCGCCTTTCCTTCCAGTTCTATGCTGCCAATGACTGGAACGAATTGTAAAAATCACTGAAGTTGGAGACTTATATCTCCCTAACTAACTTTAAGCATCGGCTGTCAGAGCAGCTTACTGATCGCTGCAGCTGTACACAGCCCATCCAACCAACTACCTACCTCATCCTATATTTGTTTTTGCTTTTTTTCTGCTCTTTTGCACACCGGTATTTGTACTTGCACATCCTCATCTGCACATCAATCACTCCAGTGTTAATTGCTAAATTGTAATTACTTCGCCACTATGGCCTATTTATTGCCTTACCTCCTTACTTCATATGCACACACTGTATACAGATTTTTCTATTGTGTTACTGACTGTACGTTTGTTTATCCCATGTGTAACTCTGTGCTGTTGTTTTTGTCGCACTGCTTTACTTTATCTTGGCTCTGTCGCAGTTGTAAATGAGAACTTGTTCTCAACTGGCCTACCTGGTTAAATTAAGGTGAAATATATAAATGTTTTAATTGTTGTGTCCTGTTAATTGTTACTCAATGAGTAGTATTATTTTTCCTATTAATATCTATCTGCGTCATCATTTGTCTACAATATATGTTTCCTTTGGCAATGTATGTGGTAACACTTACCATGCCAATAAAACCATTTGAATTTGACAAAGGGTGAAACAGAGAGAGAGAAACAAAGAGAGAGAGTGAATGAGAGAGAGAGAACAGGAGAGAGAGAAATGGAGAGAGAGAGAGACATAGCGACAGAGAGAGAGAGAGAGAGAGAGAGAGGGGCAGAGAGAGAGAGCGAGAGAGAGAGAAAGAGAGGGGCAGGCTTTCTTCCCCCATGTTCCCTCTCTACCACCCAGCATACACGGCATACAATGATGGGGTAGGCCGTCATTGTAAATAAGAATTTGTTCTTAACTGACTTGCCTAGTTAAATAAAGGTTCAATAAAAAAAATACAAAATAAAATACCCAGTATACAGGAGGTAAAAACACAAGATGGATCCAAGATGGATCCCTCTATCTCAGTGGGAGAGCATATTTGACTGTGCCTCCAATCATCCGGAGTGTGCATGCTGATTACAGAGCTAGGCTGGCTACATTCCAGAGTTAACTTTGATCTACATCTGAATCAGAATCACGGCGCGCGCTCCTCCATCTCTCCATCTAGCAGCTGACCTGGAAACAGTTTCCTCTTTCCCGGTAAAGCAACATGCAGGGGCGGTCTACCCTGCTTCTGGGAACAAAAGCCATAATACCGACATGTCTTGTCCATTAGTATGTTGACAGACAGGGGCTGAGTCCCAAGTGGCACCCTATTCCCTTCCCTATATAGCAAACTCGGTCCTCCGGTGCACGTTTAGTTTTTGCCCTAACACCACACAGCTGATTCAAATGATCAAAGCTTGATGATTAGTTTAACATTTTAATCAGCTGTGTAGAGTTAGGGCAAAAAATGTAAATGTGCACCGAGTTTGGGAAACCCTGCTATATAGTGTACTTCTTTGACAAGGGCCCTGACCAAAGGTAGTGCACTATATAGGGAATAAGGTGCCATTTGGGACACACAGGGCACTGGGGTTAGGGATGTCAGGGATGTCCGCATTACATTGTCTCACAACAGATATGCCCTCACTCAGTCAACCACGTGGGATGTTGTTTAATTGTGCTGTCTTTTAATATCTGGTTTATACAGTTGAAGTCGGAAGCTTACATACACTTAGGTTGGAGTCATTAAAATTTGTTTTTCAACCACTCCACAAATTTCTTGTTAACCTCTCTTGGGTAGGGGGCAGTATTTTGACGTCCGGATGAAAGGCGTGCCCGTAGTAAACTGCCTGCTACTCAGGCCCAGATGGTAGGAAATGCATATTATTAGTAGATTTGGATAGAACACACTCTGAAGTTTCTAAAACAGTTTGAATGATGTCTGTGAGTATAACAGAACTCATATGGCAGGCAAAAACCTGAGAAAAAATCCAACCAGGAAGTGTGGAAATCTGAGGTTTGCCATTTTTTCAAGTGATTCCCTATCCAATATACAGTGTCTGTGCAAGCCATTTTAAGCCATTTTAAAGATACACTTGCAAGCCGAAGAACACCGTCCCAACTGTGAAGCACGGGGGTGGCAGCATCATGTTGTGGGGGTGCTTTGCTGCAGGAGGGTCTGGTGCACTTTATAAAATAAATGGCATCATGAGGAAGGAAAATTATGTGGATATATTGAAGCAACATCTTAAGACATCAGTCAGGAAGTTAAAGCTTGGTCGCAAATGGGTCTTCTAAATGGACAATGATCCAAGGCATACTTCCAAATTTGTGGCAAAATGGCTTAAGGACAACAAAGTCATGGTATTGGAGTGACCATCACAACTCCCTGACCTCAATCCCATAGAAAAGTTGTGGGCAGAACTGAAAAAGGGTGTGCGAGCAAGGAGGCCTACAAACCTGACTCAGTTACACCAGCTCTGTCAGGAGGAATGGGACAAAATTCACCCAACTTTTTGTGGGAAGCTTGTGGAAGGTTACCCGAAACGTTTGACCCAAGTTAAACAATTTAAATGTCACGACTTCCGCTGAAGTCGGTCCCTCTCCTTGTTTGGGCGGCGTAAGGCGGTCAACGTCACCGGCCTTCTAGCCATCGCCGATCCACTTTTCATTTTCCATTTGTTTTGTCACACTTGGTTTCAATTCCCCAATTACATGTTCATTATTTAACCCTTTGTTTTCCCCATGGTTTTTGTGCGTGTTTGTTTTATGTATTTCGGTCCTTTTGTGTGGGCTTGGTATTACTACATGTACTTGGTAATTTTTTGTAAAGTTACTTTTATTACTCATCTCTGCTGTCCTGCGCCTGACTCCTCTGCACCAGCTACACCAAGACCATTACATTAAAGGCAATGCTACCAAATACTAATTGAGTGTATGTAAACTTCTGACCCACTGGGAATGTGATGAAAGAAATAAAAGCTGAAATAAATCATTCTCTCTACTATTATTCTGACATTTCACATTCTTAAAATAAAGTGGTGATCCTAACTGACCTAAGACAGGGAATTTTTACTAGGATTAAATGTCAGGAATTGTGAAAAACTGAGTTTAAATGTATTTTGCTAAGGTGTATGTAAACTTCCGACTTCAACTGTAAATGTGGTGGCAAAGATCCGCTTTATTTTTTTAGCCTTATGCTGGGTGACCAGTGAACTTGTGTGGTTTCAGAGACCTGGATGACGTTGTAAGTCAGGGTTAAATTTAGTTGAAATGGCGAATCTGGGGCACAGGGCGATCAAACCCAGGGAGGATAGAGAGAGAGAGGGGAAGGATTTACTGGACAGGAGGAAGAAGAAAGTGAATGAAAAAGGAGATAGAGAGGAGAGGATAGGAGTGAAGAGGAAAGAACAGAACAGAAGAGAAATGGCAGTGTTTAATATCACTTTCTCTTATAGGCAGCCAAATCTCTTTGCTGCTGCTGTCCATACTTCAATCAATATTTGCTCATCAAGCAGCCATGTGTTCATGGGAACAATATGCTGCAATAGAGTTTGACATGTCCTTCCTCTCCAGTCCTCTTCCCCTGAGCACCAATTACACCAGTAAGTAGATATGGCTTCTCCTCTGACCATGTCTGTGTCTCTTCCATGCTGTGCTCCTATATTGACTGTTCTGCTCTGTTGATTGGAGGCCTGCTGTCCACTGTTACTCTCTTACAATGATACATTTCCACACTATTGATATTATGCTAATGACTGCATGAATGGGGGTCTGCCAAAACAGTTTTCACATGTAAACTATGTTGTGTGTTCGTGTAGCAGTTTTGGTGGTCTGCAGTTTGAAAACATTAACAGTAAATTGGGTTAAGTTTAAAGACACTTTAGCAAGCCTTTATTCATATTAAAAATCGGATTTATTGATTTCTCCATGTGGTCTGTATTAAAGGGCTCTTCATTTAATAGAAGAGGCTTTTAAAATTCAATATCGGTACACAATCTCTACTTCAAATATCAAAACCACGCAAAAGGACGACCCATGCATTATTTCTCATGTGCAGAAAGGTTGACTATCTGGCAGACTACTATATAAAGTGTAGCAGTATACATTGAGTTATCCCCCCTTACAATGCCGTTTTAACTAAACAGACCATAGCTGATGCCCATGACGGCTGTGGTTTATGCCACTTTATGGTACTGTGGACTCTGTATAAATAAATGAAAATAAAATGTTACAGATGTGACAGTTGACCTTACCTAACCACTCCCTGGGTGTTCCTCAGGACGGAGGCAGCGAAGCTCTGGGTCACCCCCACCAGACTGGTGCCGTCCACCTCCACAATCTGGTCGTTCACCTTGATCCTACGACACAACACACTGAGGTCACAGAAAGGTCACACACAGGTTAGAGATACAGGTTACTGTAGGATCTACTGAGCTGTGGCTTGGCTGGTCTAGTGGTAAAGCCATAGCCTCTGGTACACAGAACAGCGCAAACTGGCTAACCAGAATAGAAAGAGGAGTGGGAGGTCCCGGTGCACAACTGAGCAAGAGGACAAGTACATTAGAGTGTCTAGTTTGAGAAACACAGGCCTCACAAGTCCTCAACTGGCAGCTTCATTAAATAGTACCTGCAAAACACTCGTTTCAACATCAATAGTGAAGAGGTGACTCCAGGATGCTGGCCTTCCAGGCAGAGTTCCTCTGTCCAGTGACTGTGTTCTTTTGCCCATCTTAATCTTTTCTTTTTATTGGCCAGTCTGAGACATGGCTTTTTCCTTGCAGCTCTGCCTAGAAGGCCAGCATCCCGGAGTCGCCGCTTCACTGTTGACTTTGAGACTGGTGTTTTGCGGGTACTATTTAATGAAGCTGCCAGTTGAGGACTTGTGAGCCGGCTGTTTCTTAAACTATACACTCTAATGTACTTGTCCTCTTGCTCAGTTGTGCACCGGGGCCTCCCACTCCTCTTTCTATTCTGGTTAGTGCCAGTTTGTGCTGTTCTGTGCAGGGAGTAGTACATAGCATTGTACGAGAACTTCAGTTTCTTGGCAATTTCTCGCTCAGAACATGAATAGACTGACGAGTTTCAGAAGAAAGTGATTTTTTTCTGGCCATTTTGATCCTGTAATCGAATCCACAAATGCTGATGCTCCAGATACTCAACTAGTCTAAAGAAGGCCAGTTTTATTGCTTCTTTAATCAGCATAACAGTTTCCACCTGTGCTAACATAATTGCAAAATGGTTTTCTAATGATCAATTAGCCTTTTAAAATGATAAACTTGGATTAGCTAACACAATGTGCCATTGGAACACAAGAGTGATGGTTGCTGATAATGGGCTTCTGTACACCTATGTAGATATTCCATAAAAAACAGCCGCTTCCAGATATAATAGTCATTTGCAACATTAACAATGTCTACACTGTATTTCTGATCATTGATGTTATTTTAATGGACAATTATATTTTTTTCTTTCAAAAACAAGGACATTTCTAAGTGACCCCAAACTTTTGAACGGTAGTGTATATACATATATAAAAGGATCCACTGTGCAGTAGTAGACTATGCACTGATGTGGTGCTTTGCAGAGTGATAAAAAAAGTCAATGTTGAGTAAGGGATGCTTAGAAAATATCTAATCGAAGTCAGATTTCATAATCTGCTTTTGAAAATGTATTATCACATGATGTGAGCTGAGTGTTCAGTGGTGCAAAATGGTGCAATAGCTAATTATCAAACTACTGAATACAGTACAGCTAGACATGTCTTGAGGCAACCATTCTCCATTACAAGAGTGGAACAGCACTATTGCCGAACAGACAGAAAGCATTACATTCAAACTGTGGGGTTAGCTTGGACATGACCGGACGTGTAGCTATCGCTGCCTGCTAGCGCCCAGGGCTTGTGAGCCAACACCAATTTGGTCAACAGAGGAAACAAGGTTATCAGAATGTTTGCATCCCCAAATGGCACCCTATTCCCTACTTAGTGCACTACATTTGACCAGGGCCCATAGAGAACACAGTGCCATTTGGGACGCAGCCACAGCCTGTGACAAGGCTGTTGTGGTGACAGTTCTTTAACAAAACAATAATGAATAGGCTGCCTATTTTAAAATTCCATTTTGATTTAACAATTTGAATATAATAATGAATTTAGATAACATTAGCGTGAAAGTCCAGGGCATGTTTTTCCTAAGTCCCATTTTTCTATTCATAGATCTTCTATGGTCGCAATAACATTATAATACCCATGTAACAAAGCATCAATACAGTGGATGTCCAAGCTATTCTGAGAAGTTAAACGTACACTTAAAACGTGTCAAACCTAACACTGTCTGACCTAACAGCAGTTTACAGTCTGAATCACTGTGGCATCACATCCACAACTCAGCCTGTCATGATGGTGGACAAACACAGATATGATTACTGACATACTGTATGGTGTCAGACAGCCAGACGGAATGCAAACCACTTCAGACAGACAGACAGAATACAAACCCCCTAACACAGACAGACAGACTAACCATTGGCATTGCAACACTGTTAACCACTTCATGTGACATTGAGTGGTTGCATATGACACTTTTTAGGGCTTTTCTATCATACAGGGCCTAGGACAACAGTAATCATCAAAGCCCGGACACGGATGGGGTCAATTCCATTTCAATTCAGTCATAATCTCAGTTTACTTTTCTGAATTGACTGAATTTAAATGGAATTGATCCTGACTCTGGCCCCGGCGGAGAAGACATTGGCTCCCCAGACAGACCTCTGTAGGCCGAAGCGGTGCCTTCCTGTCAGAGCGAGACCAGACTATTAAGCACCGCACGCACGCACGCACGCACGCACGCACGCACCTACCAGACGAGCTAAATTACTTCTATGCTTGCTTCGAGGCAAGCAACATGGAGCCATGCATGAGAGCACCAGCTGTTCTGGACGACTGTGTGATCACACTCTCTGCAGCCGGCAGAGGAAGACCTTTAAACAGGTTAACATTCACAAGGCCGCAGGGCCAGACGGATTACGAGGATGTGTACTCAGAGCACAAACTGACCAGCTGGCAAGTGTCTTCACTGATATTTTGAACCTCTCCCTGACCCAGTCTGTAATACCTACATGTTTTAAGCAGACTACCATAGTCCCTGTGCGCAAGAAAGCCAAGGTCTCCTGTCAAAATGACTATCGCCCCATAGCACTCATATCTGTAGCCACGAAATGCTTTAAAAGCCTGGTCATGGCTCACATCAACACCATCATCCCAGACACCCTGGACCCACTCCAATTTGCATACCGCCCCAATAGATCCACAGGTGATGCAATCTCTAATGCACTCAACACTGCCCTCTTCAACCTGGACAAGAGAAACACCAATGTGAGAATGCTGTTCATTGACTACAGCTCAGCGTTCAACACCATAGTGCCCTCCAAGCGCATCACTGAGCTAAGGATCCTGAGACTGAACACCTCCCTCTGCAACTGGATCCTGGATTTCCTGACGTCCCATCCCCAGGTGGTAAGGGTAGGCAACAAGACATCCACCACGCTGACCCTCAACATGGGGGCCCCTCAGGGGTGCGTGCTTAGTCCCCTCCTGTACTCCCTGTTCACCCACAACTGCATGGCCACGCACGACTCCAACACCATCATTAAGTTTGCTGACGACACAACGGTGGTAGGCCTGATCACCGATGACGATGAGACAGCCTATAGGGAGGTCAGAGACCTGGTAGTGTGATGCCAGGACAACAACATCTTCCTCAAAGTCAGCAAGACAAAGGAGCTGATTGTGGACTACAGGAAATGGAGGGCCGAGCACGCCCCCATTCACATCAACAGGGCTGTAATGGAGCAGGTCGAAAGCTTCAAGTTCCTCGTGTCCACATCACTAAGGATCTATCATGGTCCACACACACCAACACAGTCATAAAGAGGGAACAGCAATGCCTCTTCCCCTTAGGAGGCTGAAAAGATTTGACATGGGCCCTCAGATCCTCAAAATGTTATACAGCTGCACCATTGAGAGCATCTTGACTGGCTGTATCACCGCTTGGTATGACAACTGCTTGGCATCCGACTGCAAGGCACTACTGAGGGTAGTGCCATCCAGGACCACTATACCCGGCGGTGGCCAGCCACCCAAGTCATAGACTGTTCTCTCTGCTACCGCATGGAAAGCGGTACCAATGCCCCAAGTCTGGAACCAACAGGACCCTGAACAGCTTCTACCCCCAAGCCATAGTTGGGGGTAGAAGTAAAATAGTTAAATAGTTCACCATATAGCTACCTGGACTATCTGCATTGACCTTTTTTGCATAAACTTTTTTGACTCATCACATATGCTGCTGTTACTGTTTATTATCTATCCTGTTGCCTAGTCAATTTATTCCAAGTTATATGTACATATCTACCTAATTTCCTCGTACCCCAGCACATTGAATCAGTACTGGTACCCCGTGTATATAGCCAAGTTATCGTTACTCATTGTGTATTCATTATTACTTTTATTATTAAATGTTATTACTCTCTGCATTGTTAGGAAGGGTCCAGTAAGTAAGCATTTCACTTATAGTCTACACCTGTTGTTTACAAAGTATGTGAAAAATACAATTTGATTTGATTTATTGATTTGATTTGACAAACACACACACACACACACATTAAATCTCTCACCAAGACCACTTTCCGATTGTCCCTCAGATTTAAGCGAGTTGTGGGGTTGGACTGAGAGGCTCAGTGGAAGATGATACAGAGCTGTTTTCTCTCTCTCCCTGTGTCTGCATGCGTCCGTGTATATGTGCATGTGTGACTATGAAACCTGATCTCTGTGTTGAGTGATTCCTCACGAAACCCAGACAAAAAAAGACCATGATTTGGGGGATTTTCACGAAATGTAATCCATAGAATAGTCCTTTGGAGGAAGGATTTTGGACATATTTGACATGTGTATCTAAAAGCAGAATTGAGAAATAATTGATCAAAGTTGGCATATTTATGACATTTTGGCCTTACCCAGTCCTCCTTTATGACTCCATAGTGTTTCATCGGTAGGTGCAACAAAGCAAACATTGGTGTCATAAGAAGCTTTACCGCTTGCTCTGTAATATGAGTAGTATTTAGATAAAATTGTTTTATATTAGTTTATGAATATTGAAAAATATAAACATGAATATTGAAAATCTAAAAACATTTGGCTTTTTTTTTTAAATACATTGTTGAACATAATATAGTTTATGTGCATATGAAAGTTCCAGATTGGGATCTCTGCTACTTTTAGAGTTGTGATCCAATTTGTAAGCCTTACCAACAGAGTGAATGTGAAATTGGATTCAAAATGGTCGCCCTCTGCTGGTGACTTGCAGGATGTGCAATGTTACAAGTAAGTGGAGCACTGTGATTGGTTACATTGCCTACTATCCCAATTTCTCTTTATAAAACGGGCCATAACTTTAACACTAGCAGAGATCTCTGGAACTTTGATATGCCAGTAGAGTATATTATGTTATATTATATTATGCGTGCACACGCACCCACGCACACACACACACACACATTGTTTCCTGCAGCTGCAGAGTGTGGTAACATCCCAGAGCTGTTGCTTAAATTTCAGGCCGTGCCTCCCTCCTGACTGTAATCCCAGACCCCTGCTGCTAAATCTCTCTGGGCCATGAGGACTAGTGTGTGTGTGTATGTGTGTGTGTGTGTGTGTACAGGGATTGAATTGGCACCTTCTCAGGAAGCAGAGAGCTCTTACCTGTCATCTCTCTCAGCTGCCCCGCCCTCGATGACAGTCTTGACGAAGATGCCAAGTTTCTCCAGACCGGCGTCAGCACCCACTCCCATTCCTATGATACTGATACCAAGGCCATCGTCATCTGGGCAGAGAGGAGACAGGGGTTATACAATGGCAAGTGTGTATGTGTTTGTGTCATAGAGAGAGGGGGGGGGCGTGCCCTGTGTGTGTGTTTCAGTCAATACCATCCTTAATGTCAGCCCTCTGACTGTGGGTAGGAGGCGAGGGATGGATGGATGGATGGATAGATAGATATCTATCCATCTACCAGCATGTTACATGTGCAAAAAGAGGAATAAAAACTCTAGACCACCTTTACTCCACACACAGAGACATGTATAAAGCTCTCCCATTTGGCAAATCTGACCATAAATCTATCCTACTGATTTATGCTTACAAGCAAAAACTAAAGCAGGAAGTACCAGTGACTCGCTCAATGCGGACATGGTCAGATGACGCAGATGCTAAGCTACAGGACTGTATTGCTAGTACAGACTGGAATATGTTCCGAGACTCATCCGATGGCATTGAGGAGTATACCACATCCGACACCAGCTTCATCAATAAGTGCATCAACGAAGTTGTCCCCACAGTGACCATGCGTACATACCCCAACCAAAAGCCATGGATTACAGGCAACATCCGCACTGAGCTAAAGGGTAGAGCTGCCGCTTTCAAGGAGCAGGACTCTAAGCTGGACGCTTATAAGAAATCACACTATGCCCTGCGACGAATCATCAAACAGGCAATGCGTAACTACAGGACTAAGATTGAATCCTACTTCACCGGCTTCGACGCTTGTCAGATGTGGCCGGGCTTGCAAACTATTACAGACTACAAAGGGAATCCCAGCCGCGAGCTGCCCAGTGACACAAGCCTACCAGACGAGCTAAATGACTTCCATGCGCGCTTCGAGGCAAGCAACACTGAAGCATGCATGAGAGCACAAGCTGTTACGGACGACTGTGTGATCACTCTCACCATAGCCGATGTGGGTAAGACCTTTAAACAGGTCAACCTTCACAAGGCTGCAGGGACAGATGGATTACCAGGACATGTACTCCGAGCATGCGGTGACCAACTGGCAAAGGAGGGCCGAGCACGCTGCCATTCTCATCGACGGGGCTGTAGTGGAGCAGGTTGAGATCTTCAAGTTCCTTGGTGTCCACATCACCAACAAACTATCATGGTCCAAACACACCAAGACAGTCGTGAAGAGGGCACGACAATGCCTATTCCCCCTCAGGAGACTGAAAAGATTTAGCTTGGGTTTCAGGATCCTCAAAAAGTTCTACAGCTGCGACATCGAGAGCATCCTGACTGGTTGCATCACTGCCTGGTATGGCAACTGCTCTGCCTCCGACCACAAGGCGCTACAGAGGGTAGTGCGTGCGGCCCAGTACATCACTGGGGCCAAGCTTCCTGCCATCCAGGACCACTATACCAGGTGGTGTCAGAGGAAGGCCCTAAAAATGAACAAAGACTCTAGTCTTGACTGTTCTCTCTGCTACCGCACAGCAAGCGGTACCGGAGCGCCAAATCTAGAAGGCTCCTTAACAGCTTCTATCCCCAAGCTATAAGATTGATGAACAATTAATCAAATGGCTACTCGAACTATTTGCATTGACAGCTACTCGCTGTTTATTATCTATTATCTATGCATAATCACTTTACCCCTACCTACATGTATATATTACCTCAATTACCTCGACTAACCTGTACCTCCAGCACATTAACTCGGTACCGGTACCCCCTGTATATAACCTCATTATTGTTATTTTATTGTTGCTCTTTAATTTTGTACTTTAGTTCATTTAATAAATATTTTTCTTAACTCTTATTTTTCTTAAAACGGCATTGTTGGTTAAGGGCTTGTAAGTAAGCATTTCACGGTAAGGTCTACCTACACCTGTTGTATTCAGCGCATGTGACAAATAAAATGTGATTTGAATTTAATTGAATTTCAAAGTGGAATAAAAATATGAAGAAAAAAAAAGATATTTATTTGATAAGTATTCAACACCCTGAATCAGTACGTGTTAGAATCACCTTTGGAAGTGATTACAGTTGTGAGTCTTTGTGGGTAAGTCGCTAAGAGCTTTGCACACCTGGATTGTACACAATTCTTCAAATTGGTTGTTGATCATTGCCAGACTGACATTTTCAAACCTTGACATACATTTTCAAGCTGATTTAAGTCAAAACTGTAACTAGGCCACTTAGGAATGTCATCTTTGTAAGCAACTCCAGTGTAGATTTGGCCTTGTGTTTTTTGTCTTGCTGAAAGGTGAATTTGTCTCTCAGTGTCTGGTGGAAAGCAGACTGAAGCAGGTTTTTCTCTAGGATTTTGCCTGTGCTTAGCTCTATTCCATTTATTTTTATCCTAAAAAACTCCCTAGTCCTTGCCGATGACAAGCATACCAATAACATGATGCAGCCACCACTATGCTTGAAAATATGAAGAGAGGTAACTAGTGAAGTTGGATTTGCTCTTCAGGCCATGAAGTTAATTTCTTTGCCAAATCTTTTGCAGTTTTACTTCAGTGCCTTATTGAAAACAGGATGCAAGTTTTGGAGAAAAAAAATTCTGTACAGGCTTCATTTTTCTCACTCTGTAATTTAGGTTAGTATTGTGGAGTAACTACAATGTTTTTGATCCATCGTCAGTTTTCTCCTATCACAGCCGCTGTCTGCTTTTTTATTTTGACCCATCTACCAATCGGTGTCCTTCGTTACTAGGCATTGGAAAACCTCCCTGGTCTTTGTAGTTGAATCTGTGCTTGTAATTCACTGCTCGATTGAGGGACATTACAGATAATTGTATGTGTGGGGTACAGAGATGAGGTAGCCATTAAAACTTCATGTTAAACACTATTATTGCACACAGAGTGAGTCCATGCAACTTATTATGTGACTTGTCAAGCAAATTTCCACTCCTCAACTTATTTAGGCTTGCCATAGCAATGGGGTTGAATACTTATTGACTGAAGACATTTTAGCTTTTCATTTTGTATCACTTTGTAAACATGTCTAAAAACAATTCCACTTTGACATTATGTGTAGGACAGTGACAAACAAACTATGTAACTGAACAAACTGTGAATAAAGTCAAGGGGTGTGAATACTTTCTGAAGGCACTATACATGAAGTGTGTAGGGGGTAGGGAGTGAAGAGACAGGGATCGGCCCCAGGTCTTCCTACCTTTCTCCAGCTCTACAGGGAAGAGCTCCAGTTTCTCCACCCTCTTCTCCAGCTCGTACTCTGCTGACGAGGCCACCGGGTCCACCTCCTCATTCCTCCTGTCATAGTCCTCGTTACAGTAGGTGTTGAACACCTGCAGACACATACAAACACACTTGTTAGCTACCACACTGAGTTCACTTTTTACACAAGCTACGTTTGGGGGAATCATATTTTGTTATTGAGTAGTTGGTAACAAGACATATACAGTAGTATAAGTATATTGTGCAAGACCACATGTCATTAGATGAGTGGTACTACAAGTGCTTGAAATATGTTCATAAAGATTATATTTTCATCCAGTCCAGTGAAGAGCTTTGGTGGATATGTGCAGTTCAGTATACTGATGTCTGGCTGTGTTGAACCAGGGAGTTTAGGAGTATAGGCTACATAACTACTGGTGTCTCTACTTTAAATGTCATATATGTTATTAGAAACCGGCTTGTTCGAGCGTTGAATGCTGATTGGCTGACAGCCGTGGTATTTCAGACCGTATACCACGAGTATGACAAAATATGTATTTTTACTCTTCTGATTACATTGGTAACCAGTTTATGATAGCAATAAGGCACCTCAGGGGTTTGTGGTATATGGCCAATATACCACTGCATTGCGTCGTGCCGAGGAACAGAGCTTAGCAGTGGTATATTGGCCATATACCACGCCCCCTAGGGCCTTCTTGCTTAATTCTACCATTATTATATATATAATATATTACATTAGCACTAACACATCCTCACCCTGGAGGAGTATGAGGTCCATAGAGACAGAGGAGAAAAGGGGGCGAGTTGTCGTCCTTGAGTGTGGGCATAGTGATGGTCATCTTCTGAAACGCTACCAGTCACTTCCACTCCCCTTCAGCCTGAGAGATTCTGTTGCTCACTCTGGTGTGAAAGGGCTGATGCACGCACTCCTGTCACTGACCGCGCACCACCTCCCAGACTGATACAAGGTCTCTGTGTCAGCTCAGCTCTGAACCGCCAACACCCAGCCGGGTGACAAACACACACCTGGGCCCACACAGCGTCTCAGAGTAGGAGTGCCCGCCTATGTAATCCCCCCGCCTATGTAATCTTATTCATTATTATCTAAAAGGCTAAACTGATCCTAGGTCAGCATTCCTACTCTGAGCTCTGCACTGCCAACACCCACCCTGGTGACAAACTAACAAACACCTGGCATGGTGTATTCAGTAGGGTTAACCAGTAAGGTGAAAGGAACAGTGGAAATAGCCTCACAGGATCCCCTATTCAACACGACAGACAGTCATATCTGTTCTACATAACGCATTTCTATCTGAACACCCGGCTACTGCAGAACAGGTTACAGGTGTTGTGTGTTGATTGTTGTCATTTGTTTGCAGACAAGCAGTGACAAGACATGTCAGATTTAGCAGATTCAGCAGAGTCTGTGTCTCTGTGTCAGTCTTCGACTCTCCATAATAAGCAACATCAGGAGAATGACAATGCGTCATGATTAATAATATGTCATGATTAATATGCCAGAATATCTCATCTGTGAAGAACACATTCATCAGAACAGAACAGAAGTGCCTGATGAAGACAGCCACTCAAACTGCTACAATAACAGAGAGATGCTGTCTGTGTCACACCCTGATCTGTTTCACCTGTTTTTTTGCTTGTCTTCATCCCCGTCCAGGTGTCGCCAATCTTCCCCATTATCCTCTGTGTATTTATACCTGTGTTCTCTGTTTGTCTGTTGCCAGTATGTTTTGTTTGTGAAACCTACCAGCGTTTGTTCCTCTGATCCTGCCGGTTTCTTGCTCCTGTTTTCTAGTCCTTCCCGGTTTTGACCGTTCCGCCTGCCCTGACCCTGAGACTGCCTGCCATTCTAGACCCTTTGCACCCTCTCTGGATTATTGACCCCTGCCTGCCTTTGACCTGTCATTTGCCGGACTCTGTTTTAGAAATAGGCTTTTGTTTCTTTGACACTGTCTGCATCTGGGTCATACCTGAAACGTGACAGTATGTCTGTCTGTCTCACAAAAATAAATTCCCTGTGGGATACAGTCTATGAGTATGATGTAGTCTATGAGTATGATATAGTCTGAGCATGATATAATCTATGATATAGTCTGAGTATGATATAGTCTATGATAGTCTATGAGTATGATGAGGTCTATGATATAGTCTATGAGTATGATATAGTCTATGAGTATGATATAGTCTATGATATAGTCTATGAGTATGATAAGGTATATGATATAGTCTATGAGTATGACATAGTCTATGATATAGTCTATGAGTATGATAAGGTCTATGATATAGTCTATGAGTATGATAAGGTCTATGATATAGTCTATGAGTATGATATGGTCTATGATATAGTCTATGAGTATGATAAGGTCTATGAGTATGATAAGGTCTATGATATAGTCTATGAGTATGATATAGTCTGAGTATGACATAGTCTATGTGTATGATATAGTCTATGAGTATGATGAGGTCTATGATATAGTCTATGAGTATGATATAGTCTATGAGTATGATATAGTCTATGATATAGTCTATGAGTATGATAAGGTATATGATATAGTCTATGAGTATGACATAGTCTATGATATAGTCTATGAGTATGATAAGGTCTATGATATAGTCTATGAGTATGATAAGGTCTATGATATAGTCTATGAGTATGATATGGTCTATGATATAGTCTATGAGTATGATAAGGTCTATGAGTATGATAAGGTCTATGATATAGTCTATGAGTATGATATAGTCTATGATATAGTCTATGAGTATGATAAGGTCTATGATATAGTCTATGAGTATGATATAGACTATGAGTATGATACAGTCTATGATATAGTCTATGAGTATGATATAGTCTATGACAGGGTTCGTCAACTAGGTTTAACGTCAGGCCAAAGAATTCTGAGCTAATAGTCGGCGGGCCAGAACATAATTAGTATATAATATTATCACAGTTAATTGGCCTACACTACAAATTCAACAACATTTTAACACATCAGATTAGTACATAATAAACTCAGTGACAATAACATAATAATTTCGATCTGAATACGCTCATAAAATCAACATCTCTATTCAATTACTTTTTTTGTCTATTTCTCTGTGCATTGATTGATGGGGAAAAACAGGTATGTAGCCTACACTATTGTTTTCAACATTCGTTCAGAATTGTTATTTTACTAGGCAAGTCAGTTAAGAACAAATTCTTATTTACAATGACGGCCTAGCTAGTAGGTTAACTGCCTTGTTCAGGGGCAGAACGGACAGATTTTTTTTTACCTTGTCAGCTCGGGGATTTGAACTTGCAACCTTTCGGTTACTAGTCCAACACGCTAACCACTAGCTACCTGCTGCCCCAGAGAATAATTAGCTTGATAGCAAGACAAAATGTTGCTCTCAAAAAGTATCAAAAAGAAAGGTGGTTAATGAAAATCAATCAAGAATGTACAGAGAGATATGTGTTCATCTTACCGTCGTTTGCCAAGCCAGTGTGTCTTATTTGCAATAAAAATGTCGCTGTTTGCGAGGAATTCAATCTCAGACGTCATTATAAATCCAAGCATGGAACTTTAAAAGTGGCCTTCCCGCCCCAGACAGAAGCTTTAACTGCAAGCTACACACACAGCTTCTGTCACTTAAACGGGTTAAATCTCCAGTTACAAGGAAGAGGGAAAACAGTTGTGGACATGGTGGAAAAAGGCCTTCACTAGGAAGCTTGAGCTGTTCGATTTGGACTTGTCATCTGGAAGGCTACTGCACTTCAGCACACTGAAGAAACGACAGGCAGAGGGACCAGACAACTTCACCAGATTTGAAGACTACAACATGCCTAAGGATACCACTGCGTTTGTACGTAAACCTTTCACAGTCCGCCCAGGTGGAGAAGTCTCCTCCCTTGCTAAGAAAACGATACCCTCGCTGGATGAGACCCCAATTCAAACTGAGCTGATTGAATTCCAGACATCCAGACATCTCAGGGATGCACTCAGGAGTGCGGAGTCCTTGTGTGCGTTTTGGATGGCATGCTCAGAGAAATACAGCACAATAAAGAAACGTACATCTTATTTGCTAACAATGTTTGGATCGACTTACACCTGCGAGTGCGCATTTTCCTCAATGAGCGCAGTATAGATTGACGACAGGAACTGGCTTTTTAAATAAGTCAATCGAGGACAGCCTGTGCATTCAAAATCACATCCATCTCACACGACATCCAAAAGATCTTGTCCGAGGGGAAATGCAACTTTTCCCATTGAGTAAGTCACTTAGTGGCCTATATGAAAGTATTTAATAAATACTACCATTATTGTGAGTGCTTTTCCAGGGATACTTAGGTCTCAAGCTGACAGTATTTTCTGTTTGTTCTGTCGTTACAGCAGGCTATCCCAATACAGACATTCAGATACATTCATCGCCTTTTTTTCTTTCAATTATTGTTTTATGTAGGATGCTACATTTTAGGCCAGTTGCAATTGTAAATAGGCCTAATAAAACAATCCCACTTATATTAGGACATATATTTTTTCATTGTAAAAGACGTTGTTAAGCCTCATAGCCTACCTCAGCCAGTTAAGGTATTTTATATAGGCCTAGGCTCGGAGGAAATAGACTCCAATTAAGCCCTCTTGTTATTTGTAAAGTCAAATTAAAATGAAGATTATTGTTGAAATGAATTACTCGACTGGTATAGGTTTTCTCCATCTGTTGCTGTGCAACACTTGCATAACAAGTTAGCTATATTTTCAGCACCAGGCGCTGTTCACCTCCTATTGATTGCACTGTGGCTGTTTACGTTTCAGCACCACAAAATGGTCCGCTGCCTGCTTTATTAGTCTCCTGCGTTCTCTCTCCTCATGAATGAAGTTTACATGTAACTGTTGCATTATTTAGGTAGGGTAACTTCCTTATTGGGAAATTGCATTTGGGAGTTTGTGCATCTCGGGTCTGAGATTTTTGTTGGATTATATATTTTTTTTATGAAAATAATATTCATAATTCATTTGAAGGGATTTGAGGGGACAAGTAAAATTGCTGGCGGGCCATATTTGGAGTTGGAGAACCCTGGTTTTTGAGTATGATATAGTCTATGAGTAAGATATAGTCTATGATATAGTCTATGAGTATGATATAGTCTATGAGTATGATATAGTCTGATATGATATAGTCTATGAGTATGATATAGTCTATGATATAGTCTATGAGTATGATATAGTCTACGATATAGTCTATGAGTATGATATAGTCTATGATATAGTCTATGAGTATGATATAGTCTATGAGTATGATATAGTCTATGATATAGTTTCTAAGTATGATATAGTCTATGATATAGTCTATGAGTATGATATGGTCTATGAGTATGATAAAGTCTATGATATAGTCTATGAGCATGACAGGCCATAACAATAAATACGTGGTCAGCTCACCAAATAGGAAATAGTTTATGACAGACTAAAGTAAGACTAATGTCCACACATTCTCTGCTGCTCCCAGTATGCAAACAGACATGATGACTGCATTGACAGCTCCTGTCTAATGTTTCGTCACTGTAATTAGGCTACTCCAAGCTCTGATGCTGCTGATGGTCATTAGTAGCCTACCAAACTTGCTAAATGCCTGGTACTTAGCACTCTATTGTCCCTCTAATCACTCTGACATCAAAGTAAATATAATCAAACACTTCATTAGTGCCCATGAGATCATGTTGCTCTACATTTTTATAAGCTATGTGATTGTGTAAGAAAACAGAGTTTTGATGGCCTCTATTAAAAAGAGGAGGATCCCATCAGCTTTCGACAGGCTAGATCTACTATATTTATTTATCAACTTTCCTAAAATTAAGCACATTGCTTCACTTTACAACAAGAGTATAGCCTACCTGGCTGGCATGAAAATTAACCATGGGAAAAGCGTCCTCCATTCGCTATTTAAGTGCATAGATATATCTCCCTGTATCAAGACAGGTGCATGATAATGGTCCATTATAAATCAAAACTAATATCACACATATATTATTTAGTATATGTAAAGACAACATTAAACTAAGAATAGTCTGATGGGTGACAATATTAGCCTATTACTTGTGAATGATGTATTATCACTTGTGAATGATGCCCAGCTGTGCATTAAGGCAAGAAACAGTGCATACCTTATTTTTCCAATCATAGTCGCACATCTCAAGTATTTATTTGTATTTGTATTTATTATGGATCCCCATTAGTTGCTGTAGCCTAGCCCATAGGCGTAATTGTTTTGATACGGTTTGTATCACTAAATTAGCAAAATAACTTAATTAAGGATCTGCCCCTTTTTTTCAATTTTTGCCTAAAATGACATACCCAAATCTAACTGCCTGTAGCTCAGGACCTGAAGCAAGGATATGCATGTTCTTGATAGCATTTGGAAGGAAACACTTTGGAGGTTTATGGAAATGTTAAATTAACGTAGGAGAATATAACACATTCGATCTGGTAAAAGATAACGCAAAGAAAAAAACATGCATTTTTTTGTATTTTTTGTACCATCATGTTTGAAATGCAAGAGAAAGGCCATAATGTATTATTCCAGCCCAGGCGCAATTTATATTTTGGCCACAAGATGGCAGCAGTGTATGTGCAAAGTTTTCGACTGATGCAATGAACCATTGCGTTTCTGTTGAAAATGTTGTATCAAGACTGCCCAAATGTGTCTAATTGGTTTATTAATACATTTTCAAGTTCATAACTGTGCACTCTCCTCAAACAATAGCATGGTATTCTTTCACTGTAATAGCTACTGTACAGTGGACAGTGCAGTTAGATTAACAAGAATTTAAGCTTTCTGCCAATATCAGATATGTCTATTTTCTTGTTACTTACAACCTCATGCTAATCACATTAGCCTACGTTAGCTCAACCATCCGCGGGGAACCCACCGATCCTGTAAAGGTTCAAATTAAGCACAATAATCTGCTTAACAACTGGTGTAGAGCCTAAATGGCAAACATAGGCTGCGCGCAAGTTTCAAGTTTAGGGAAGATCATTTTCACCATAAAAAAAGCACCATACATGCATAATCACATTTGCCGTCACTTTCAAGAACACTGTTCCCCGCTAATTGATTGCATTTTGGAACATTCGCACTAATAGCCTACGGCCATGTGCGCATTGCTGTGATATAATGCATAATGTAATGAAATGTCCTAATAGTTTATCAACATTACAAGCTAAACGATCAGCCTCATTGCTTAAAAATGTTTTTTTGATGCGAGTGGTTGAATTAATTTCGGATCTATCGCATCCCACAACAGTCCCAGAGTACTATAGGGTATAGTAGATTGACATATGCTAGAGTTGTGCTGCTGGCTGAAGTAAAGTAGGCTGAATGTGGACAGTTCTAACATCTTCAATATGCGCCTTGGAATTCCATAACAGGGATGCGTGCAGTTGCATCCCCAATGTGTCTGTCTTCATTCACTTGTAGCCTACTTAGCTGAAACGCCTGTGAGAAGGACCCGATCACGTGATGGGCATTGGCTACATCTGAGAGAGCCATGTGAGTGAGAGGTGCTTTGGAGTACGTCAGCCGGGAGAAGGGAATTATAATTAGCCTATTATATTCAGCCCAAGGGCACAACAGTCACTTTGGCCGCAAAAGGCATGGATTTTTTAGGGGGTATTACGGCCACACAAGGGGGATGCCGCCGGGAAATTCGAGGCCTGGTGAGAATATTATCAATTGCTTGTCAAATTGTGAATGAGAGACTGATGAAGTGTATGCAGCTTGCTACTTTTTTCAAATCCTCTTTAGAGTCCAATCATGCAGCCTTAGAATGTATTAAAATCAAAACATAGCCCAATTTTTGTATCACAACTAAAGTTGCATAAATAACCCTCAATTAAGCATATAGGAGGACCAGTTTCTTTGTTAACCACTCAACACAGAATAGCCACATGTGCACACTCCCTAAAATCATTTGGAGAAAATATCCTTTCTATTTTATTAAGCTATGTTCAATTTTCTTCATACTATAAAATAATAAAATATAATGCCACAGAATTCTAAGCAAATCTTGTCTGCTAAGTGAACTAGTGTAGCCCACAGCCATATGGCATAGCCATATCAGGGCCTAACATAAGGACAACTCAGAGTATGCTATTATGTTCTTCTGAAATAGACTACATTTTCTTTATATCATGTTTCTTTAGACAAGTCTAAAATAAAGAATGGATTTATTGTGATGGTGTAGACTATATGAAATGGATTTATTAGACTTTTAAAAATATAGATGTTCCAAAGTCTGCATCAGTGGCTTGTAGGCTATGTGTGGAAGCCAGGAGATGCTAAACGTGTTTATGCTAATTAACGGTCAATTACTGTGAGACCGGCAGTTATTTGCTTGACAATCACCAGCTGACAAAATGTCATGACCGCCACAGTCCTAGTGGAGAATAACAGTGAAATGCCTACCTACGGGCCCTTCTCAACAACGCAGAGAGAAAATAGAGAAATAATAGAAAAGTAAAACACGTAATAATAAAAGTATTAATAGATACACAATGAGAAACAATGACTTGGCTATATGCACGAGGTACCTGTACCGAGTCGATGTGCAGGGGTACGAGGTTATTGAGGTAGATATGTACATATTACTAGGAATAAAGTGACTAGGCAACAGGATAGATAATAAACAGTAGCAGCAGTGTATGTGATGAGACAAAAAAGTTAGTGCAAAAAGGGTCAATGCAGATAGTCCATGTAGCTATTTGGTGAACTATTTAACTAACTATTTAGCAGTAGTATGCCTTGGGGGTAGAAGCTGTTCAGGATCCTGTTGGTTCCAGACTTGGTGCATCGGTACTGCTTGCCGTGCTGTAGCAGAGCGAATAGTCTATGACTTGGGTGGCTGGAGTAATTTTTGGGGTATTCCTCTGACACCGCCTGGTATAGAAGTCCTGGATGGCAGGGAGCTCAGCCCCAGTGATGTACTGGGCCGTGCACACTACCCTCTGTAGCGCCTTCTGGTCGGATGCCAAGCAGTTGCCACATCAAGCGGTGATGCAGCCAGTCAAGATGCTCTTAATGGTGCAGCTGTAGAACTTCTTGAGGATCTGAGGGCCCATGCAGAAACTTTTCAGCCTCCTGAAGGGAAAGAGGCGTTGTCGTGCCTTTTTCACAACTATGTTGGTGTGTTTGGACCATGATAGATCCTTAGTGATGTGGACACCGAGGAACTTGAAGCTTTCGACCCGCTCTACTAGAGCCTCGTCGATCTGAATGGGGGCGTGCTCAGCCCTCCGTTTCCTGTAGTCCATGATAAGCTCTTTTGTCTTGCTGATGTTGAGGGAGAGGTTGTTGTTCTGGCACCACACTGCCAGGTCTCTGACCTCCTCCCTATAGGCAGTGTCATCGTCGTCGTTTATCAGGCCTGCCAGTGCATATATATGCTACTCTTTCCATCGTTTTAGACCAATAAACACAACCACACAAAGGTTCACTGGTAGGATGACACCACACTGAGAGATAGAGAGACAGAGTGAGACAGACATCTGTATACCTTTCTTATCCAGCTCCTATGCCATGTTTGAATGTGTGTCCAGTAGACTATATTACAGTGCATTACACACAACCACACAACAGTTCACTGGCAAGATGATATCAAACCAAAGAGAGAGTGGAGCTGAAAGCGTTTAAAAGAGGACAAAAGCATGAGAGAGAGAGAGAAAAAGTTGAGTGATACTATGTGTTGTGTTCTGCGGTGTGTGTTATCACTGAGACCTCTCCATCATCAATCATTTAGAGTGATCAACAGCCTTGCATTATTAAAGCATACAGTCACGCCACTGGTCAGACGCCAGGACAGCTGACTGGCAGTAACAACGCATAATGGCCTCACCACAGTCACCCTCTGTATTCACACATCAACCTGACTAGGGCACGGTAGAAGGGAGGGAGAGGGAGCGAGAAGGAGGGATAGAGGGAGGGAGGGAGAGAGAGAGGGAGGGGGAAAAGACAGGTGGGAAGAGAGAGGATGGAAAAACGTCAACATAACTAGAGGCAGAAGAGGAGGGGGAACGAAGAGGGAGAGAGGAGGAACAGAGAGGGAGAAGGAGAGAGGGAGAGAAATAGAGAAAGACATCAAAAGGAGAGAGAAGTTGGAAGCAAAAGAGCTAGAGAGCGATAAATGTAGAGTGAGATTGAGAGGAGAGACAGAGAGTGAGAGAGAGAGAGAGAGAGACACAGAGAGAGAGACACAGAGAGAGAGACTGTGAGTGAGTGTGTTGTTTAACCTTGACAGCCCCCAGGCCAGAGCACAGCAGTGTATCATTGGGATATGAAACATGGCCAAACCTGAATGTGACCTGTTGTTTTCAGACTAATAAACTCCTGCCCAGCTCGCTGTGTGTTTGACAAAGCTTTGACAGGTCCATTAAGACTAGCACAATAAGATGCCATACAGTAGAGCCACTATGTCCATGGGACCTAGGCTAAGGCAGACCAGAGAGATATATAATATACCTTAGAAAGAGAAATGGATGGGGCTAAAGAGAGAAAGGAATGGGCAGGCAGAGAGAGAGAGCGTGAGACAGCAGAAAGCACAAGATACAGAGCAGTGAAAGTGGTAGGGAGAGAGAGAGAGAGGAGTATTGTGTGTGTGTGTGTGTGTGTGTGTGTGTGTGTGTGTGTGTGTGTGTGTGTGTGTGTGTGTGTGTGCACGCATGTGGATGCATTTCCAAAGGGGAGCACTACAGAGGTAGAGAAGCATCTGGTGTCTGATATCTGGTGCTTGGTGTCTGATGTCTGGTGTCTGATGTCTGGTGTCTGATGTCTGGTGCCTGCCCTTCAGTATACCTGCTGTCTGCAAGCTCTTCAGCTCTACAGCTGTATTCATCCATCTTTACAGGGAAAATACCTACAGTACAAGTCAGAAGTTTGGACACCCCTACTCATTCAAGGGTTTTTCTTTATTTTGACTATTTTCTCCATTGTAGGATAATAGTGAAGACATCAAAACTATGAAAAAACACATATGGAATCATGTAGTAACCCAAAAAGTATTAAACAAATCAGAATATATATTTTTAAAATTGATTCTTCAATGTAGCCACCCTTTGCCTTGATGACAGCTTTGCACACTCTTGGCATTCTCTCAACCATCCTCATGAGGTAGTCACCTGGAATGCATTTCAATTGACAGGTGTCCTTGTTAAAAGTTAATTTGTGGATTTTTTTTCCTTCTTAATGCATTTGAGACAATCAGTTAGGTAGGGGTGTATACAGAAGACAGCCCTATTTGGTAAAATACCAAGTCCATATTATGGAAAGAACAGCTCAAATAAGCAAAGAGAAATGACAGTCCATCATTACCTTAAGACATGAAGGTCAGTCAATATGGAACATATCAAGAACTTTGAAAGTTTCTTCAAGTGCAGTTGCAAAAACAATCAAGCGCTCTGATGAAACTGGCAAAGGGTGGCTACTATGAAGAATCTTGGGTTGCAATTTCTGAGGCTGGTAACTCTAATTAACTTATTCTCTGCAGCAGAGGTAACTCTGGGTCTTCCTTTCCTGTGGCGGTCCTCATGAGAGCCAGTTTCATCATAGCCCTTGATGGTTTTTGCGATTGCACTTGAAGAAATTTTCCACATTGACTGACCTTCATGTCTTAAAGTAATGATGGACTGTCGTTTCTCTTTGCTTATTTGAGTTTGTTCTTGCCATAATATGGACTTGGTCTGTTACCAAATAGGGCTATCTTCTGTATACCACCCCTACCTTGTCACAACACAACTGATTGTCTCAAATGCATTAAGAAGGAAAGAAATTCCACAAATGAACTTAACAAGGCACACCTGTTAATTGAAATGCATTCCAGGTGACTACCTCATGAAGCTGGTTGAGAGAATGCCAAGAGTGTGCAAAGCTGTCATCAAGGCAAAAGGTGGCTACTTTAAAGAATCTCATATAAAATATATTTTGATTTTATTTAACACTTTTTTGGTTACTACATGATTCCATATGTGTTATTTCATAGTTTTGACGTCTTCACTATTATTCTACAATGTAGAAAATAGAAAAATAAAGAAAAACCCTTGAATGAGTAGGTGTGTCTAAACTTTTGACTGTTACTGTACATGAAACAGTTGTTAAAAACAACACCAGCTACATAAAGAACAATATTAACACAAGACAAGGACAGAGAGCTGAGGCTCTCTCTCTCTCTCTCTGCCCCTTGGTCAACCCCTATAAAATACCTACATACTGTAAATTGTATCTGTTTCTATGTAATAAAACTGTAATCACTTCTAAGCCTATGTCCTGGTCGTAACACAGGTGTCTGCCCTGACCCACACACTTTCAAGGACAACCCATGCTGCTTAATTTGAAAATGACCTATGGGGAAATAATGATCACACTTAGGAGCGACAAACAGGTACAAGTATAGTTATGTACTCTATCATTGGGTCTGTACCAAAACTCAGACACTTTCACTACTCCTCAACAAGACAAGCCTCTCAGAGCTCATTGTGTGTGTGTGTGTGTTTGTGTGTATGTGTGTGTGTGTGTGTGTGTGTGTTTGTGTGTATGTGTGTGTGTGTGTGTGTTTGTGTGTATGTGTGTGTGTGTGTGTGTGTGTGTGTGTGTGTGTGTTTGTGTGTATGTGTGTGTGTGTGTGTGTGTGTGTGTGTGTGTGTGTGTGTGTGTGTGTGTGTATGTGTGTGTGTGTGTGTGTATGTGTGTGTATGTGTGTGTGTGTGTGTGTGTGTTTGTGTGTATGTGTGTGTGTGTGTGTGTGTGTGTGTGTGTGTTTGTGTGTATGTGTGTGTGTGAGTGTGTGTGTGTGTGTGTGTGTGTGTGTGTGTGTTTGTGTGTATGTGTGTGTGTGAGTGTGTGTTGATGGAAAACAGAAACAGCATGGCTCCCTTTCTCATTGTTTCTCTTTTCATCTTCTCTCGTTCTATCAGTCTGGCTTCCTCTTCCTCCGCTCTCTCGCTGCTATCCATCTCTCATCCAAACACAGGATCCTCCAGCCAATAGAGCTGTCAGGCGACACCTGACACAACACAATGCAGCACAGCGCTTTTGTCTTTCCAAGTTTCCCTCATAAACCAGCCTTCTTTTACCCCAGATAAAGCTAGCCTGTATTCTGTAATAGTGTACACTCTTAGAAAAAAGGGATTCCAAAAGTTTTTCTTCCGCTGTTCCCATAGGAGAGCCCTTTTTGGTTCCAGATAGAACCCTTTTTGGCTCCAGGTAGAACCCTTTGGGGTACAATGTAGAACCCTCTGTAGAAATGGTTCTTCATGGAACCCAAAAGGGTCCTACCTGAAACAAAAAGGGTTCTACCTGCAACCATAAAGGGTTCTTCAAAGGGTTCTCCTATGGGGACAGCCGAAGAACCTTTAAGGTTCTAGATAGCACCTTTTTTCTAAGAGTGTAGAGAGGAATCAATATAGGATGTTCAAGGCCATGTCCTCTTGCAGACGTCCTATTGCAGACCTATAGCTGTTACTGCTGCTGCTGTTGGGATGTAAGTTCACAGTGCTGTTCTGTTCTACATGAAAGTCCAGGGTTGTTGGAGGATGGCTTTTTATATTGGAAATTACATTTCATCTGCTGCTCATGGAAGCGCCATCTCTTTACGATTCTCATATCCCAGCTCACCTCTTCTACTGGTGTGTGAGTGTGTGCAGATGTGTGTGTATTTACCTATGTGTGTCTGTTTAAGGAGGAATGATGTTACTCTACTGGATAGCCATGGGGCTTGTAGGACAAATAACACCTCCATCACAATCTCCCCATCTTCCTCTCACCTCTGATTTAAGATGGCGCCGGAGAAAATGGCAGACGTTTTACGTGCCCCCAGCCAATTGTGTTTTTTTTGTTTGTTTATTTGCATTGTTTGTAACTAGTTTTTTTAACTTATTTTGTACATAATGTTGCTGCTATCGTCTTTTATGACCGAGAATAACTTCTGGACATCAGAACTGCGATTACTCACCACAGACTGGCAGAATCCTTTTTTCCCTTTCACGACTCTGATGAGCCCAACGCGAAGGATACACTGCTTCCTCGGGAACAGGCCCCAATCCCTGTGATCTGGTTGAAGAAGAGGCGGAGAAAGAGAGGCCGAGAAGTCGTAGGCGATCGAATAAACCCCCACTTCCCTCCATTCTGGTTGCAAACGTGCAATCTTTGGGCAATAAAATGGACGAGTTACTGGGAAGATTAAACTACCAACGGGACATTAAAAACTGTAACATCTTATGCTTCACGGAGTCGTGGCTGAACGACGACACACACACACACACACACACACACACACACACACACACACACACACACACACACACACACACACACACACACACACACACACCAGCTTGGCCCCAGCACATCAATGGGGCCAAGCTTCCTGCCATCCAAGACCTCTATACCAGGCGGTGTCAGAGGAAGGCCCTAAAAATTGTCAAAGACTCCAGCCACCCTAGTCATAGACTGTTCTCTCTGCTACAACACGGCAAGCGGTACCGGAGCGCCAAGTCTAAGGCCAAGAGGCTTCTAAACAGCTTCTACCCCCAAGCCATAAGACTCCTGAACATCTAGTCAAATGGCTACCCAGACTATTTGCTGTGCCCCCCCCCCCACCTTCTTTACACCGCTGCTACTCTCTGTTGTCTTTAATAACTCTACCTACATGTACATACTACCTCAACTAACCGGTGCCCCTGCACATTGACTCGGTACTGGCACCCCCCTCTATATAGTCTCGCTATTGTTATTTTACTGCTGCTCTTTAATTACTTGTTACTTTTATCTGTTATTATTATCCATATTTTTGGAAACTGCACTGTCGGTTAGGGGCTCGTAAGTAAGCATTTCACTGTAAGGTGTATTCAGCGCATGTGACTAATAACATTTGATTTGATTTGATCCCACTATTCCCCCTCCACTTCTCATTCCAGTAACAGAGAAAGAGCGAGAGAGAGAGAGAGAGAGATTGGGTGTTGGAGTCTCGCCTGCTCAGTATTCATCTACAGGGGGCCAGGCCGACAGCCTCTTAGTCAAATTGTGTCAGACTGCCTTTTCTCCAGGGCACAGTCGAGGGATTAGCCTGGGGGGCGCTAAGCAGCAAGGGAGGGATGAAAAGGAGGAGGGAAAGAAGGAAGGAAGGGTTATCAGATGGAAGAGGGAGAGAGAGGGAGGAGAGGAGGGGAGGAGGAGTGGGTTATGTTCTGTTCGCTCTGGGGCCATTTGAGTCGATGCCCAAGATGGCACTGCATGGCGCTTGCAGCACGGCCAACCGCCGCTGATCGCATTAAATGGCCCTTTGGTGTGGCGGTGCCAGAGACCACACAGTGCCAACTAGCCACCCTGCCAGAAGACGAGTGGATCATGCCAGGCTAGACCCAGACCAGACCTAGGTTAGACCAAGACCAGATCCAGACAAGACTCAGGTTAGACCCAGACCAGATCCAGACCAGACCCAGGTTAGACCTAGACCAGACCCAGGTTAGACCCAGGTTAGACCCAGACCAGACCCAGGTTAGACCAAGACCAGATCCAGACCAGACTCAGGTTAGACCCAGACCAGATCCAGACCAGACCCAGGTTAGACCCAGACCAAACCAGACCCAGGTTAGACCCAGACCAGACTACTACTTATGACCAAGGCCCATTGGCACCCTATTCCCTATATAGTACACTACTTTTGACCAAAGCCTTATGGGTCAAACGTAGTGCACTATAAAGGGAATAGGGTGCCATTTGGGACAGAGCCCCAAACCAGTCTCCCAAGAGAGAGGAGAGGGCCATGGCACACCCAGAAGGCCTTGCAGTAGCAGATTAGCAGTGGCAACGCAACGCACCATGTCCCTGTCTGTTCTGTTCTGTTGTGTGGTAACACTGCAGAGACAAGTTCAGCTCAGCACATTAGCATTCCATTACAGCTACCTGTGGCTCCGCACACACACACACACACCACAGATACACACCACACATACACACACACAAACTGCACACACCACAACTAACACACACACACCGCGCCACCAACGCTACTGCTGACTAGTACAGTGGGGGAAAAAAGTATTTGATCCCCTGCTGATTTTGTACATTTGCCCACTGACAAAGAAATGATCAGTCTATAATTTTAATGGTAAGTTTATTTGAACAGTGAGAGACAGAATAACAACAAAAAAATCCAGAAAAGTGCATGTCAAAAATTTTATAAATTGATTTGCATTTTAATGAGGGAAATAAGTATTTGACCCCCTCTCAATCAGAAAGATTTCTGGCTCCCAGGTGTCTTTTATACAGGTAACGAGCTAAGATTAGGAGCACACTCTTAAAGGGAGTGCTCCTAATCTCAGTTTGTTACCTGTATAAAAGACACCTGTCCACAGCAGCAATCAATCAATCAGATTCCAAACTCTCCACCATGGCCAAGACCAAAGAGCTCTCCAAGGATGTCAGGGGCAAGATTGTAGACCTACACAAGGCTGGAATGGGCTACAAGACCATCGCCAAGCAGCTTGGTGAGAAGGTGACAACAGTTGGTGCGATTATTCGCAAATAGAAGAAACACAAAAGAACTGTCAATCTCCTTCGGCATGGGGCTCCATGCAAGGTCTCACCTCGTGGAGTTGCAATGATCATGAGAATTGAGGAATCAGCCCAGAACCACACAGGACGATCTTGTCAATGAGCCCAAGGCAGCTGGGACCATAGTCACCAAGAAAACCATTGGTAACACACTACGCCGTGAAGGACTGAAATCCTGCAGCACCCCCTGCTCAAGAAAGCACATGCCCGTCTGAAGTTTGCCAATGAACATCTGAATGATTCAGAGGACAACTGGGTGAAAGTGTTGTGGTCAGATGAGACCAAAATGGAGCTCTTTGGCATCAACTCAACTCGCCGTGTTTGGAGGAGGAGGAATGCTGCCTATGACCCCAAGAACAACATCCCCACCGTCAAACATGGAGGTGGAAACATTATGCTTTGGGGGTGTTTTTCTGCTAAGGGGACAGGACAACTTCACCGCATCACAGGGACGATGGACGGGGCCATGTACCGTCAAATCTTGGGTGAGAACCTCCTTCCCTCAGCCAGGGCATTGAAAATGGGTCGTGGATGGGTATTCCTGCATGACAATGACCCAAAACACACGGCCAAGGCAACAAAGGAGTGGCTCAAGAAGAAGGACATTAAGGTCCTGGAGTGGCCTAGCCAGTCTCCAGACTTTAATCCCATAGAAAATCTGTGGAGGGAGCAGAAGGTTCGAGTTGCCAAACGTCAGCCTCAAAACCTTAATGACTTGGAGAAGATCTGCAAAGAGGAGTGGGACAAAATCCCTCCTGCGATGTGTGCAAACCTGGTGGCCAACTACAAGAAACGTCTGACCTCTGTGATTGCCAACAAGGGTTTTGCCACCAAGTACTAAGTCATGTTTTGCAGAGGGGTCAAATACTTATTTCCCTCATTAAAATGCAAATCATTTTACAACCTTTTTGACATGCGTTTTTCTGGATTATTTTGTTATTCTGTCTCTCACTGTTCAAACTTTTTTTCCCTCACTGTAACTATGCGTGTCTGAGAGAGAGACAAACAGTAACTATAAATGTCTGAGAGAGAGAGAGAGAGAGAGAGACAAACAGTAACTATAAATGTCTGAGACAGAGAGACAAACAGTAACTATACATGTCTGAGAGAGAGAGAGATAAACAGTAACTATACATGTCTGAGAGAGAGAGAGACAAACAGTAACTATACATGTCTGAGAGAGAGAGAGACAAACAGTAACTATACATGTCTGAGAGAGAGAGAGATAAACAGTAACTATACATGTCTGAGAGAGAGAGAGACAAACAGTAACTATACATGTCTGAGAGAGAGAGAGAGACAAACAGTAACTATACATGTCTGAGAGAGAGAGAGAGACAAACAGTAACTATACATGTCTGAGAGAGAGAGACAAACAGTAACTATACATGTCTGAGAGAGAGAGACAAACAGTAACTATACATGTCTGAGAGAGAGAGATAAACAGTAACTATACATGTCTGAGAGAGAGAGATAAACAGTAACTATACATGTCTGAGAGAGAGAGACAAACAGTAACTATACATGTCTGAGAGAGAGAGACAAACAGTAACTATACATGTCTGAGAGAGAGAGAGAGACAAACAGTAACTATACATGTCTGAGAGAGAGAGAGACAAACAGTAACTATACATGTCTGAGAGAGAGAGACAAACAGTAACTATACATGTCTGAGAGAGAGAGAGACAAACAGTAACTATACATGTCTGAGAGAGAGAGAGACAAACAGTAACTATACATGTCTGAGAGAGAGAGAGAGACAAACAGTAACTATACATGTCTGAGAGAGAGAGAGATAAACAGTAACTATACATGTCTGAGAGAGAGAGAGACAAACAGTAACTATACATGTCTGAGAGAGAGAGAGACAAACAGTAACTATACATGTCTGAGAGAGAGAGACAAACAGTAACTATACATGTCTGAGAGAGAGAGACAAACAGTAACTATACATGTCTGAGAGAGAGAGCGACAAACAGTAACTATACATGTCTGAGAGAGAGAGACAAACAGTAACTATACATGTCTGAGAGAGAGAGAGACAAACAGTAACTATACATGTCTGAGAGAGAGAGAGACAAACAGTAACTATACATGTCTGAGAGAGAGAGACAAACAGTAACTATACATGTCTGAGAGAGAGAGACAAACAGTAACTATACATGTCTGAGAGAGAGAGAGACAAACAGTAACTATACATGTCTGAGAGAGAGAGAGACAAACAGTAACTATACATGTCTGAGAGAGAGAGAGAGACAAACAGTAACTATACATGTCTGAGAGAGAGAGAGAGACAAACAGTAACTATACATGTCTGAGAGAGAGAGAGAGACAAACAGTAACTATACATGTCTGAGACAGAGAGACAAACAGTAACTATACATGTCTGAGAGAGAGAGACAAACAGTAACTATACATGTCTGAGAGAGAGAGAGACAAACAGTAACTATACATGTCTGAGAGAGAGAGAGAGAGAGAGATAAACAGTAACTATACATGTCTGAGAGAGAGAGAGAGAGACAAACAGTAACTATACATGTCTGAGAGAGAGAGAGAGAGAGACAAACAGTAACTATACATGTCTGAGAGAGAGAGAGATAAACAGTAACTATACATGTCTGAGAGAGAGAGACAAACAGTAACTATACATGTCTGAGAGAGAGAGAGATAAACAGTAACTATACATGTCTGAGAGAGAGAGAGACAAACAGTAACTATACATGTCTGAGAGAGAGAGAGACAAACAGTAACTATACATGTCTGAGAGAGAGAGAGATAAACAGTAACTATACATGTCTGAGAGAGAGAGATAAACAGTAACTATACATGTCTGAGAGAGAGAGAGAGACAAACAGTAACTATACATGTCTGAGAGAGAGAGACAAACAGTAACTATACATGTCTGAGAGAGAGAGAGACAAACAGTAACTATACATGTCTGAGAGAGAGAGATAAACAGTAACTATACATGTCTGAGAGAGAGAGAGAGACCCCGCCCTGACTAGTGAGACACTCTCCCAGACCCCCCCCCCCCCCAGACCTACACCTAGAGGACCTACTGTACATCCAGACCACAGCACCACCAGACCCCCCCCAGACCTACACCTAGAGGACCTACTGTACATCCAGATCACAGCACCACCAGACCCCCCCCAGACCTACACCTAGAGGACCTACTGTACATCCAGATCACAGCACCACCAGACCCCCCCCCAGACCTACACCAAGAGGACCTACTGTACATCCAGACCACAGCACCACCAGACACATCCCCATCCCCATCCACCCCCCACCCCCACCAATCAATACCCCCCCAAATCAACCATGCCTACTCCCCATATAGGCCCCCTCAGATCAGACCTTTGCCCGTCCTTCCCACCCCATGCTCCCAACTCCTGCAAAGAGGGCCTCAACATGAAAGTTACACATACGCCCAGGACGTGAGTAGGCAAACAGGCCCAACCCCACTCTTACATTAGCCCAAGCCAATGGCATGTACCAGATGCTCAGCAGGCTCTGCTCACACTTACTGGTCTGAGGCCTAACCACACAACTAACAACATTGGACATTTTATGGAACACAAAGCCTTCACTATCTCATCCTGGAATATCCAAGGCCTGAGGTCATCTGCCTTTGGCCTGAAGAGCTGGAACCTGGACTTCACTAAAGAAATTTGAAATACAGATGTTGTCATCCTACAAGAAACATGGTATAGAGGAGATGGACCCACTGGTTGCCCTCTAGGTTACAGAGAGCTGGTAGTCCCATCCATCAAACTACCAGGTGTGAAACAGGGAAGGGACTCAGGGGGTATGCTAATTTGGTATAGAGCAGACCTAATTCAATCTATTAAATTAATCAAAACAGGAACATTTTACATTTGGCTAGAAATTCAAAAGGAAATGATCTCATCAGAGAAACATGTCCTCCTGTGGTCTACCTATATACCCCCACTAGAATCCCCATACAGTACTTTAATGAAGACAGCTTCTCCATCCTAGAGGGGGAGAGCAATCATTTCCAGGCCCAGGGGCATGTACTAGACTGGGGCAATCTAAATGCCAGAACTGGACAAGAACCTGAAACCCTCAGCACACAGGAGGCCAAACACCTACCTGGAGGTGACAGCATTCCCTCCCACATATGCCCCTCCCCCTAGGCACAACTACGACAACATAACCAACATAAACAGGTCACAACTCCTGTAGCTCTGTTGGAATCTGGGTATGTACATAGTCAATGGTAGGCTTGGAGGGGACTCCTACGGTAGGTACACCTATAGCTCTGTTACACGCTGGGTATGTACATAGTCAATGGTAGGCTTCAAGGGGACTCCTATGGTAGGTACACCTATAGCTCTGTTACACGCTGGGTATGTATATAGTCAATGGTAGGCTTGGAGGGGACTCCTATGGTAGGTACACCTATAGCTCTGTTACACGCTGGGTATGTATATAGTCAATGGTAGGCTTCGAGGGGACTCCTACGGTAGGTGAAACAATACAGAAATACACTAAGAAAAAAGAAGGAACAGCATGACAGAAAACAGCTCATTGTGATAAAATAATTCATAGAATCAGATAAACCACTTCTCCAACCTTTTCGACCATATAACAAAGAACCAAGAGCAAAAACACATGATCATATACTAAACTTAGAATCAACTATTAAAGACTACCAGAACCCACTGGATGGATTCTCCAATTACAAAACACAAACCCTCCAACCCAAAAAGGCCTGTGGTGTTGATGTTATACTAAAGAAAATGATCAAATAAGCAGACCACAAATTCAAATAGGCTATTCTTAAACTCTTCAGCGTTATATTCAGCTCTGGCATCTTCCTAATATTTGGAACCAATGTCTGATCACCCCAATCCACTTGAAACCAATACAGAGTAATATGAGTCAGCATAATGTCTGAAAAATCCTCAACAGCAGACTCCAACATTTCCTCTGTGAAAACAATGTCCTGAGCACATGTCAAATGGGCTTCTTACCAAAATACCGTATGACAGACCATGTATACACCCTGCACACCCTTATTGACAAACAAATAAAACAAAAGCAAAGTCGTCTAATGTTTAGTTGATTTCAAAAAAGCTTTATGTCTCACTTTGGCCTGAGGGTCTGCTATACAAATTGATGCGGTGTTGGGGGAAAGCATATGACATTATAAAATCAATGTACACAAACAACAAGTGTGCAGTTAAAATTGGCTATAAACACACATATTTCTTTCCACAGGGCCGTGGGGTGAGACAGTGATGGAGCTTGAGCCCCATCCTCTTCAACATTTATATCAATGAATTGGTGAGGGCACTAGAACAGTCTGCAACACCAGGCCTCACCCTACTAGAATCCGAAGTCAAATGTCGACTGTTTGCAGATGACCTGGTGCTTCTGTCCCCAACCAAGGAGGGCCTAGATCTTCTGCACAGATTCTGTCAGACCTGGGCCCTGACAGTAAATCTCAGTAAGACACAAATAATGGTGTTCCAAAAAAGGTCCAGTAGCCAAGAAAAAAATACACATTTTATCAAGACACTGTGGCCCTAGAGAACACAAAGAATACATACCTCGCCCTTAACATCAACACCACAGGTAACAGCCACAAGGCTGTGAACGATCTAAGAGACAAGGTAAGAAGGGCCTTCTATGCCATCAAAAGGAACATTGAACTCAACATCCTAATTAGGATCTGGCTAAAAATACTTAAATCAGTTATCGAACCCATTTTCCTTTATGGTTGTGAGGTCTGGGGGCCACTCACCAACCAAGAATTCACAAAATGGAACAAACACCAAATAAAGACTCTGCATGCAGAATTCTGCAAAAATATATTTGTGAACAATGCAAAACCCCTAACAATGCATGCAGAGTATAATTAGGAATGTGCCAGCTAGTTAACAAAATCCAGAAAAGAGTAGTTCGATTCTACAACCACCTAAAAGGAAGCAATGCCCACACATTCCACCACAAAGACCTCACCTACAGAGAGATGAACCAAGAGAAGAGTCCCTTCAGCCAGCTGGTTCTGGGGCTCTGTTCACAAATACAAACAGACCCCACAGAGCCCCAGGTCAGAAACACATTTAGACCCAACCAAATTATGAGAAAGCAAAAACACAGTGGAAAGAATAAACCAAAAAACAGAGCAAATTGGAACACTATTTGGCCCTAAACAGAGAGTACACAGTGGGAGAATACCTGACCACTGTGACTGACCCTAAATTAAGAAAATCCTTGACTACTGTATGTACAGACTCAGTGAGCATAGCCTTTCCATTGAGAGAGGCCGCCGTAGGCAGACCTGGCTCTCGAGAGATGACAGGCTACAGTATGTGCACACTTCCCACAAAATGAGGTGGAAACTAAGCTATACTTCCTAACTTCCTGCCAAATATATGACCACATTAGAGACACATATTTCCCACAGATCACACTGATCCACAAAGAATTTGAAAACAAATCAAACATTGCTAAGCTCCCATATCTGTAAGGCAAAATACCACAGTGTGCAGTCACAGCAGCAACATGTGAGGCTCGTTGCCATAACAAAAGGCCAACCTGTAGAGCACAAACAACAGTGTAAATACAACCTATATTCATCTATTCATTTATTTTACCTTTCATACTCCAACTATTTGCACATTGATACAACACTGTACATTTGAAATGTCAATATTCTTTTAAAACCTTTGTGAGTTTAATGTTTACTAATATTTCCCTTGTTTATTTAGATTTTGTTTATTGTCTATTCCATTGGAACTTATGTGAGTGCAATGTTTACTGTTCATTTTTTATTGTTTATTATCTATTTCACTTGCTTTGGCAATGTAAACATATGTTTCCCATGCCAATAAAGCCCTTGAATTGAGAGAGAAAGCGAGAGAGAGAGAGAGAGAGAGAGAGAGAAAGAGAGAAAAAGGAAGGTTAGAGAGAGAGAGAGAGAGAGAGAGAGAGAGAGAGAGAGAGAGAGAGAGAGAGAGAGAGAGAGAGAGAGAGAGAGAGAGAGAGAGAGAGAGAGACAGGCCTATAAATCCATCCAGGTTACTTTTGCTTGCTTGGCTTGTTACTTGACATGAACCAAATCGCTGACCCTGTTGGCAGCTTATCTGCTCAAGAAAGAATGACAGACCCTGAATGGGAAGTCAACAATTGTCTCCTTCATGACATGCATTCGCCTTCCTTCACATACAATGGTAACGTCCCAAATGGCACCGTCCCAAATGGCACCCTATTCCCTTTATAGTGCACTACTTTTGACCAGGGCCCATAGGGCTCTGTACAGGGAATAGGGTGCCATTTGGAAGGCATTCAATGTGTGGGCAGGAGGGGCATACATTCTCCATGCTAACAAAAGCGCCATGGTTGTTAAGGCACTAACTACTATAATGTGTCTCTTCAATCCATACGCCCTCTCAAATCCCATGTTATTCATTAGGCTAGCTAGAATGACTTAGAATGACTGGGTTGGTTGCCTGATAGATTGTGAGCTACACTGACAATATCATGGAAACTGTCATAGAGAATTTCAACCATTCCATCATTCCTTCACTCAGTTGACTACAGTAGCTCACTTGAACATTGTATACTGTGTAACATACTGTATTGTATGTGTTTTTAACTTTTCACATGTTGGCCTCAGAGAATCTCTGATGCATTAGTGTCTGAACCACAACAGGCGAGAGAACGGAGTGAGATGGCAGTAACACTGTTAGCTGGGTGGCTCTGCACAACACTGAACACTGTGTCACTGTTAAGAGGCCTCCCAGGTTCAGTCCCAAACAGCACCCCATTCCCTACGTAGTGCACTAGGGAATAGGGTGCAATTTGGGATACTAATCTGGTGTTCTGTAAGAACAGGGCATCGGGACAATACGAAGCGCTCTGCCTCTGTGAGAGGACGGTGAAGTCACAGGAGGGGACCAGAGGCGACTGACACAGACCTCTCTACACATCATCGACCAACAACTGACGACGGACTGGGCAGGAGGCCTCCATAACCACAAGCCTCAGCTCAGGTTTCCTGGATCGTTACAAATGTAACCCCAGAGAGTTGGGTGTCACCGAAACAAGCAAACAAAAACACCACAACATGAATAATACACACAGAGGGATAAACAGTGCAGTCGGAAAGTATTCAGACCCCTTGACTTTTCCTCATTTTATCAGGTTACAGCCTTATTCTGTTTTTTTCCCCTCATCAATCTACACACAACACCTCAGAAATGTTTCTAATTTATTAAAAAAGGGTATTAAAAATACCCTTTACTCAGTATTTTGTTGAAGAACCTTTGGCAGTGATTACAGCCTCAAGTCTTCTTGGGTATGACGCTACAAGCTTGGCACACCTGTATTTGGGGAGTTTCTCCCATTCCTCTCTGCAGATCCTCTCAAGCTCTGTCAGGTTGGATGCGGAGCATCGCTGCTCAGCTATTTTCAGGTCTCTCCAGAGATGATCAATCAGGTTTAAGTCTGGGCTCTGGCTGGGCCACTCAAGGAAATTCAGAGACTTGTCCCGAAGCCACTCTTGCATTGTCTTGACTGTGTGCTTAGGGTTGTTGTCCTGTTGGAAGGTGAACCTTCGCCCCAGTCTGAGGTCCTGAGCGCTCTGGAACAGGTTTTCATCAAGGATCTCTCTGTACTTTGACCTGTTCATCTTTGCCTCGATCCTGACGAGTCTCCCAGTCCTTGTCACTGAAAAACATCCCCACTGCAAGATTCTGCCAACACCATGCTTCACCGTAGGGATGGTGCCAGGTTTCCTCCAGACGTGACGCTTGGCATTCAGGCCAAAGAGTTCAATCTTGGTTTCATTATACGAGAGAATCTTGTTTCTCATGGTCTGAGTCTTTAGGTGCATTTTGACAAACTCCAAGCGGGCTGTCATGTGCCTTTTACTGAGGAGTGCCTTCCGTCTGGCCACTCTACCATAAAGGCCTGATTGGTGTAGTGCTGCAGAGTTGGACCTTTCTGGAAGGTTCTCCCATCTCCACAGAGGAACTCTAGAGCTCGATTAGAGTGACCATCGGGTTCTTGGTCACCTCCCTGACCAAAGCCCTTCTCCCCTGATTGCTCAGTTTGGTGGTTCCAAGCTTCTTCCATTTAAGCATGATGGAGGCCACTGTGTTCACCTTCAATGCTGCAAAACATTTTTTGGTACCCTTCTGTGCCTCGACACAATCCTGTTTCAGCGCTCTACGGACAATTCCTTCGAACTCATGGCTTGGTTTTTGCTCTGACATGCATTGTCAACTGTGGGACCTTATAGACAGGTGTGTGCCTTTCCAAATCATGTCCAATCAATTTAATTTACCACAGGTGGACTCCAGTCAAGTTGTAGAAATATCTCAAGGACGATCAATGGAAACACGATGCATCTGAGCTCAATTTCGAGTCTCATAGCAAAGGTTCTGAATAGTTATGCAAGTAAGGTCTTTCTGTTTAAAATATTTTATACATTTGCTAAAATTTCTAAAAATCGGTTTTTACTTTGTCATTATGGGGTATTGTGTGTAGATTGCTGAGGATCATTTGCTAATTTAATCAATTTTAAAATAAGGCTGTAACGTAACAAAATGTGGAAAAATACAGATTACATTACAGCCCAACACATATTACAAATTCAGCCTCATTACAGACCAACACAGATTACAAGTTCAGCCTCATTGCTGACCAACACAGATTACAAGTTCAGCCTCATTACAGACCAACACAGGTTACAAGTTCAGCCTCATTACAGACCAACACAGATTACATGTTTAGTCTCATTACAGACCAACACAGATTACATGTTTAGTCTCATTACAGACCAACACAGATTACATGTTTAGTCACATTACAGACCAACACAGATTACATGTTTAGTCACATTACAGACCAACACAGATTACATGTTTAGTCTCATTACAGACCAACACAGATTACATGTTTAGTCTCATTACAGCCCAACACAGATTACATGTTTAGTCTCATTACAGACCAACACAGATTACATGTTTAGTCTCATTACAGACCAACACAGATTACATGTTCAGTCTCATTACAGCCCAACACAGATTACATATTCAGTCTCATTACAGACCAACACAGATTACATATTCAGTCTCATTACAGACCAACACAGATTACATATCCAGTCTCATTACAGACCAACACAGATTACATATTCAGTCTCATTACAGCTCAACACAGATTACATATTCAGTCTCATTACAGCCCAACACAGATTACATGTTCAGTCTCATTACAGACCAACACAGATTACATATTCAGTCTCATTACAGACCAACACAGATTACATGGTCGGTCTCATTACAGCCCAACACAGATTGCATGTTCAGTCTCATTACAGCCCAACACAGATTACATGGTCAGTCTCATTACAGCCCAACACAGATTACATGTTCAGTCTCATTACAGCCCAACACAGACTACATGTTCAGTCTCATTACAGGCCAACACAGATTACATGTTCAGTCTCATTACAGCCCAACACAGATTACATGTTCAGTCTCATTACAGCCCAACACAGATTACATGTTCAGTCTCATTACAGCCCATCACAGATTACATGTTCAGTCTCATTACAGACCAACACAGATTACATGTTCAGTCTCATTACAGCCCAACACAGACTACATGTTCTGTCTCATTACAGCCCAACACAGATTGCATGTTCAGTCTCATTACAGCCCAACACAGATTACATGTTCAGTCTCATCACAGCCCAACACAGATTACATGTTCAGTCTCATTACAGGCCAACACAGATTACATATTCAGTCTTATTACAGCCCAACACAGATTACATGTTCAGTCACATTACAGACCAACACAGATTACATGTTCAGTCTCATTACAGCCCAACACAGATTACATGTTCAGTCTCATTACAGCCCAACACAGACTACATGTTCTGTCTCATTACAGCCCAACACAGATTACATGTTCAGTCTCATTACAGCCCAACACAGATTACATGTTCAGTCTCATTACAGGCCAACACAGATTACATGTTCAGTCTCATTACAGCCCAACACAGATTACATGTTCAGTCTCATTACAGCCCAACACAGACTACATGTTCTGTCTCATTACAGCCCAACACAGATTACATGTTCTGTCTCATTACAGCCCAACACAGATTACATGTTCAGTCTCATTACAGCCCAACACAGATTACAGATTGTTCAGTCTGACGGGAGGGAGTCACACTGCTTCACTGAGTTCAGTCAGAGGGAGGGTGGGGATGGAGAAAGAGAGAGAGGGAGAGAGAGACATTGTCATAGACCTGTATGCGATGGTTTTGTTTACACAAGAATATCACCAAAATCTCTCTGAATATTTAGAAGAGAAAACAACCTCTCAACTGTATACGAACCAAATCCTCTGTCTCTCTGTCCCAGTGAATATCAGCCTCTTCCGGAGGCTCTTTAGCCCCTATGCTATAGCCTTGTCCAGATGTGCTTTAGACAATTAATCCTCTGACTACCTTTGATAGTCTGCATTGTTGGCTCAAGTACAATCAGATCTGTAGCCAGCCTAGAGGACCTAATCCTGTTGAAAGGCTACAGTGAGGGTGCCTCCCGAGTGGCACAGTGGTCTAAGGCACTGCATCGCAGTGCTAGTTGTGCCACAAGAGATCCTGGTTCAAGTCCAGACTCTGTTGCAGCTGTCTGTGCCTGGGAGACCCCCAATTAGCCCAGCATCGTCCAGGTTAGGGGAGGGTTTGGGCGGCAGGGTTGTTCCTGTGCCATCACGCTCTAGCGACTCTTGTGGCGGGTCAGGTGCAATGCATGCTGACATGGTCGCCAGGTGTGTGGTGTCCCTTCTGACACATTGGTGTGTCTACCTTCTGGGTTATGTGAGCATTGTGTCAAGAAGCAGTGCGGCTTGGCTGGGTTGTGTTACGGAGGACGCACAGCTCTTGACCTTTGCCTCTCCTGAGTCCGTACGGGAGTTGCAGCGATGGAACAAGACTGTAACTGCCAATTGCAGGGGTTAACATTTTTTTTTACCAAAGGTGACATTTTCAGGTGATTTCATGGATTGTCAAATCATGTAGAGAGAGAGAGAGCTAGAAAACATATTTCGTTTGAGGTGGTTGGATTCATTTGTAGAGGAACGCACACTAACACCCTAAATAGACAATCCCAACCCTTTATCAGAGTCAAATGAAAACAAAGGTACAACATAAAACTGTCCATTCTCTCCGTAACGCTGACTGGTCAATAAATTCAGCCCCTCTCAGAATAGACCAACTCCTCTCCACATTGATTTAATATGCCTTTGGTTCTTCAGAGCTACATTCTTCACTACTCAGCATGTAACTGATTGAGTACAGTAGGCTAAACGGTGAGCAAAACCCTAACGGACTAAACGCTAGCCTATTTGATGTAAGTGCAGCACAGAGAGGATACAATTACACAATCACTTCAATGTTCATTCACTAGTGCCTCTGCCAACCAGTCAGTCCTTCACATGTGCTTCATTCCATTAGAAAATCAACATGTCACAGCTGAGGCAAAAACCACTTTTCAATATTAGACACAAACGTTTCATTACAGCTGCTATAAACGCCATTCAAGTGGAGGAAGAGAGGAGGAGAGGGAAGGAATCAGAGAAAGCGAGGGACTATGTGTCCCGCACAACAGTAGGTGTGACCCACTGGGTTTGAACCAGAGTTTCCGTCAGACCACATGACTGTGGTAGCCCACTGAGCTAAAGCCTCTGTGATAGCTTGGAGATCTAACATAAGTTTCTAGGTCTCAGGCAAGGAATCTGTCACAAGAGCCAGTATTTACTAAAGGCAATAAAGAGGAGAGGGGACAGTGACAGGGAGAGAATCTCAGAAAGAGGTGGTAGAGGCCCCTGTTTGGATTACCAGAATCCTGAACAAGAGTATATGACCATTCAATTAGAACAGACAGTTAGTTACTAAGGGTAATGTTGAAAAGTCCTTGGTGCAAAGGCACACAGTACTGTCGTTCTCTGTGTACGTATTCTGCTATTCCCCAGAATGATTAAGGGTGGATTAAGGGTGAGCTATATAGATCAAAGAATCCTAAAGCATCCCATTTTTCATGTTGTGTATTGACCATTCTAATCCTATATGATATGAACTGTGACTGTAGAACCTGGTAGCTACAGAGGGAGCTGCACAGTAACACACCAGCACAGCAGAGTCTTGAGATGTGACGTAGCCTGGCCATGTCTGCACCCTAAATGGCACCCTATTCACATTATAGTGCACTACTGGCACCCTATTCTCTTTATAGTGCACTACTTTTGACCAAAGCCCAATGGGCCCTGGTCATAAGTAGTGCACTAAGTAGGCAAAAGGCTGACTTTTTGGATGCAGACAATGACTAGCTGAGGAGGCCATGATGCCAAGGATAAGCTGAGTGGCTGTAATGACCAGTAAGACTGATGTCCTATGTGTCAGACCCAGACCCTCCAGGAAAAGAGCCAAGCAATGTCCCTCCACACACTGACAGATAAATGGATGTATGGAGATAGGAAGTCGGGAGGGGAAAACATCTCATCTGGTGCCTAGATATATACAATAAAAATCAGTTAGTTAAACAAGCATTCTGTTTGTATAGAGCAGTATACCGGCATAAATAGATATTTCTGCATCTGTGTGCATCAATGAAGAAAGGAATAGACAAAGTGTGTTTTTATATCGCCAGCCGCCACAAGCTTACATACCAGATTTCCCCAAGCCGCCAGCAGCCTCCAAATTGATTTTCAGATCTATTAAAGCGGGAATCAGAGGTTGAAACAACAGAAAAGCTGAGGACTGGAGCATGAGAAATGTAACCACTCTCAAACGATTAGACATGAAAAGGACTGAAAGTGAATGAAAGGACTGACCATCCATTATATCAAGATTATAGTTTTAACCATGTTTATAGTCTATATAGTGCTTGTTTACATTTACTTTGTTTACAAACATTGGCGTAAAGATTTTGGGTTCTGATTGGGTATGACATGTTTTGTGTGGACCCCAGGAAGAATAGCTGCTGCTTTCACATCATCTAATGGGGATCCTAATAAAATACCAATATTAAGTAGTACTTTAAGCTCATGAGTTATTCATAAGTTAAATTCTTCAAGAATCAATAGGTAAATATAATTCATTTATAACTCCAAAAATGAATGTAGCAACTGCAGATTGTCCCTTTAATGTTTACAAACGGGATGTCAAGATAGATTTATCCACTTTGAGAGACATCAAGACATATTACAAGAAGGATATCTTTTTTTAAGTAAGATTAACTGACTACATCTATTCTTTTCAATGTTCTTCATTGTAAGTTTGCCTGCCTCGGGGTCAAGCGGGTCTCCTGCGTGGTCAGCCCCAGTGAAGGGCCAAGCTCAGGGAGAAATATCTCGTTCTCTTTCATGAGCCTGAACAAAAGATAGAGCGCTGTTTGTTCGCTGTGTGCCGAGTTGAGCGAGAGAAGGAGAGGGGAGAGAGAGAGAAGAAGAGGGGGGAGAGAGAGAAGAAGAGGGGGGAGAGAGAAAAGGAGATGGGAGAGAGAGAAAAGGAGATGGGAGAGAGAGATGGAGAGGGGAGAGAAAGAGAAGGAGAGGGGTGAGAGAGAGAAGGAGAGGGGAGAGAGAGAGAGGAGAGGGAAGAGAGAGAGAGGAGAGGGAAGAGAGAGGAGAGGGGGAAGAGAGAGAGAGGGGGAAGAGAGAGAAGGAGAGGGGAAAGAGAGAGAAGGAGAAAGAAACACTGCCTTGGTGTAATATTATATAATACCTTCTCTGGGAGAACAGATGTCTGGAGCTGCTTAACATTTCAACTCAACACACACACGTTTGACCATGATTGATTTTAGAGTCTCAAAACTCAATTTGAATGTTCCACAATGTGTAGTTTTTGTATTTTCTATTATTGTATCACACACACGCACAAACACACTGTCTTGGAACAATAACCTCTTTGGAAATGTTTTGAGTTCTTATATTGTATATTAATAGGAGCAGTGGGACGAAATGGTTAAACTCTTAACCTGTCACGGTTGTTGTAAGAGACGGACCAAGGCGCAGCGTTTGTTGAGTTCCACATATTTATTTAAAGTGGAACTTCTTTAACAAAAACAATAAACAAGCAACACAACGTGACTACATGGTGACACAAGCACCAACACAAACAATATGCCACAAACACAGGTGAGAAAATGGCTACCTAAATATGATCCCCAATTAGAGGCAACGATTACCAGCTGCCTCTAATTGGGAACCATACAAAACACCAACATAGAAATATATTTTTTATTTATTTTATTTTACCGTTATTTTACCAGGTAAGTTGACTGAGAACACGTTCTCATTTACAGCAACAACCTGGGGAATAGTTACAGGGGAGAGGAGGGGGATGAATTAGCCAATTGTAAGCTGGGGATGATTAGGTGGCCGTGATGGTATGCTGGACAGCTTGGGAATTTAGCCAGGACACCGGGGTTAACACCCCTACTCTTACGATAAGTGACATGGGATCTTTAATGACCTCAGAGAGTCAGGACACCAGTTTAACGTCCCATCCGAAAGACGGGGGGGGGGGGGGGTGGACTGGACACCGGCGCAGAGAAAGACTCCGGCCCTGGAGCGGGACTGGATGCCGTGCCCGGACTGGGCCCCGGCGCAGAGGAAGGCTCCGACCTTGGAGCAGGACTGGACACCGTGCCTGGACTCTCCGGACCGTTGAACGTCACTGGAAGCTCCGGGCCGTTGACCGTCGCTGGACGCTCCGGGCCGTTGACCTTCGCTGGAAGCTCCGGGCCGTTGACCGTCGCTGGAAGCTCCGGGCCGTTGACCGTCGCTGGAAGCTCCGGGCCGTTGACCGTCGCTGGAAGCTCCGGACCGTTGACCGTCGCTGGAAGCTCCGGGCCGTTGACCGTCGCTGGAAGCTCCGGGCCGTTGACCGTCGCTGGACGCTCCGGGCCGTTGACCGTCGCTGGAGGCTCCGGGCCGTTGACCGTCGCTGGAGGCTCCGGGCCGTTGACCGTCGCTTGAGGCTCCGGACCGTTGACCGTCGCTGGAAGCTCCGGGCCGTTGACCGTCGCTGGAAGCTCCGGGCCGTTGACCGTCGCTGGAAGCTCCGGACCGTTGACCGTCGCTGGAAGCTCCGGACCGTTGACCGTCGCTGGAAGCTCCGGACCGTTGACCGTCGCTGGAAGCTCCGGGCCGTTGACCGTCGCTGGACGCTCCGGGCCGTTGACCGTCGCTGGAAGCTCCGGGCCGTTGACCGTCGCTGGAAGCTCCGGGCCGTTGACCGTCGCTTGAGGCTCCGGACCGTTGACCGTCGCTGGAAGCTCCGGACCGTGAACCGTCGCTGGAGGTTTCCCGGCTGTAGAGGCGCACTGGAGGCCTAGTGCGTGGAGCCGGCACAGGTGGCACCGGACTGGTGACACGCACTTCAGGAAGGGTGCAGGGAGCTGGCACAGGACTCACCAGACTGCTGACAGGCTCTTCAGGTCGAATGCCGTGCAGAACACACCTACATAACATTTCTCTCCTCTCTCTCTCAACTTCTCCATCGCCTCCCTGACGGTCTCTGGCTCTTCAGGGCGAGTGCGAGGAGCTGGCACAGATGGCACCGGACTGGTGTCACGCTCTTCAGCACGCCTGCGCTGAAGGCATACTCCTAGCCAAAACCTCTCTCCGGTATCCCTCATTGAACTCCTCCAGAGACTCACATTGGGCTCTGGCACTCTCCGCTGCTCAGCCGTCCGCCCCATGTGCCCCCCCCAAAAAAAATCTTGGGGTTTCTGTGGCCGCGGTCCCCGGCGTCGTCGCTGTCCTTCCTGCATCCTCTGCGACTCCCGCCAAGGAAGGGTCTCGTGTCCTCCCATGATCTCCTCCCATGTCCAAAACTCCTTTCCCTCATGAACACGCTGCTTGGTCCTTGTGTGGTGGGATACTCTGTCACGGTTGTTGTAAGAGACGGACCAAGGTGCAGCGTTTGTTGAGTTCCACATATTTATTTAAAGTGAAACTTTTTTAACAATAAACAAGCAACACAACGCGACTACGTGGTGACACAAACACCAACACAAACAATATCCCACAAACACAGGTGGGAAAAATGGCTACCTAAATATGATCCCCAATTAGAGGCAACAATTACCAGCTGCCTCTAATTGGGAACCATACAAAACATCAACATAGAAATATTGAACTAGAACACCCCCTAGTTACGCCCTGACCTACTACACCATAGAGAACCATGGGCTCTCTATGATCAGGGTGTGACATAACCCAATATTCATGTTTTAAAAGCAGTCAATGTTTCATATTGTGAAGGCTGGTTATGGTTTATTTGCATCATTATAATACATCGGGCAGCACGGCTGGCAGACCTATATACAGTATCACGTTTTCAATTAGCTGGCTTATCTGAGAATAACATTTTTGCGTAGTGTGGGGATGTGATCTGATAATGGAATTCAAAGAATATGATATACTTCATACTGTACGGAAAAGTAAACCTCGCTGATCCTATCCTCTTCGGTAAGGGAAAAGCCACAGCACACACGTGTGTATATATGTGTGTGTGCTGGTGTGTGCGTTTATGTGCCTCCATGAGTGTGTGTTCCGGCTGCTCCTGTGTGTGTGTGTAAGTGTGTGAGGAAGATTAGCGGTCCAACATCACATATAACTGGGGTAATTGTTCTACTCCGTTACAGCATGTTAATAGGATCGATCCCCAACCTGTGGAATGTTTGTCTTAGCTAGCCTCTGATCTTGATACACACTCCCTTCACACACACACACACACACACACACACACACACACACACACACACACACACACACACACACACACGCACGCACACACACACAACACACTCCCTTCACACACACACAGTTCTTGATCAGTGTTATTGTTCATATCAGTAGCAATAACACAGACAGGGAAGTCATTGTTTCTGCAGAGAGTCAACAGATCTTCAAGAACAAGGAAATAAACCAACTGGAGGAATTTGAATCGAGACGCACCCATTATAAACTGGATGTAATCCTTTGAAAAAAGAACTGTAATAACATAAAGTTTTATATATTCAGAATACATTTGCTGAATTCATCTGACCTGCTATGGATAAATATGATGAAAACATATTCTAAAAATCTACATCAACGTAATTCCTTGTCCTGTTTCATATTCTCAGAAATGTACTTAACATGACTCAGCAGGATACACACGTCTAATGCACAGCTCACAATGTTACCCAATCAATCCACACCATTTCCCACTTGGAGACCAGGGTCGTATTCATTAGTGCACACCGTAGCAAAACATTTGCAACCTAAAACCAAAACAAGTTCAGGTAGCCCCTGCCCACTTCAGCACTTTGCTTCCGTTTTGTGGCTAGTGAATAATACCAAGAACATTGATGAACTGACTGACTGACTCATGGAATGGAGGTTAAAACACATCAAGGTCTCTGCCGGTGTGAAGACCGACTGGGCGCTGAGCCAGAATGATGACGAATATACGGTTAGCTTTTCATGCACACATTACCCAGAAGGCAGCAGTGTGACCCCAAATACCACATTGCTACCAGACCCCCAGGCTTTGTCTAGATAGTTAAATAAGTCTATGGCTGCTACGCTCTACTGCTCATAATCATCATCATCTTCATCAGAGAGGCATAGCTACTGTTGGTACTGTAGGTTGAGGAGTGTTCTATTTTCAAATCTCCAAATACAAGTTACCTGACTAATGGTATCACCTGACTAATGGTATTACCTGACTAATGGTATCACCTGACTAATGGTATTACCTGACTAATGGTATCACCTGACTAATGGTATTACCTGACTAATGGTATTACCTGACTAATGGTATCACCTGACTAATGGTATCACCTGACTAATGGTATTATAAATGGTATTACCTGACTAATGGTATCACCTGACTAATGGTATCACCTGACTGATGGTATCACCTGACTGATGGTATCACCTGACTGATGGTATCACCTGACTAATGGTATCACCTGACTGATGGTATCACCTGACTAATGGTATCACCTGACTGATGGTATCACCTGACTGATGGTATTACCTGACTAATGGTATTACCTGACTAATGGTATCACCTGACTAATGGTATTACCTGACTGATGGTATCACCTGACTAATGGTATCACCTGACTGATGGTATCACCTGACTAATGGTATCACCTGACTGATGGTATCACCTGACTAATGATATCACCTGACTAATGGTATCACCTGACTGATGGTCTCACCTGACTAATGGTATCACCTGACTGATGGTATCACCTGACTAATGGTATCACCTGACTGATGGTATCACCTGACTAATGGTATCACCTGACTGATGGTATCACCTGACTAATGGTATCACCTGACTGATGGTATCACCTGACTAATGGTATCACCTGACTGATGGTATCACCTGACTAATGGTATTACCTGACTAATGGTATCACCTGACTGATGGTATTACCTGACTGATGGTATTACCTGACTAATGGTATCACCTGACTGATGGTATCACCTGACTAATGGTATCACCTGACTAATGGTATCACCTGACTAATGGTATTACCTGACTAATGGTATTACCTGACTAATGGTATCACCTGACTGATGGTATCACCTGACTAATGGTATCACCTGACTAATGGTATTACCTGACTAATGGTATTTTCTGACTAATGGTATCACCTGACTGATGGTATCACCTGACTAATGGTATCACCTGACTGATGGTATCACCTGACTAATGGTATCACCTGACTGATGGTATCACCTGACTAATGGTATCCCCTGACTAATGGTATCACCTGACTAATGGTATCACCTGACTGATGGTATTACAAATGGTATTTTGGAACATGAAGGGAGTCGGCTAAACTCAGATTATCTCATCATAATTATATGACCCGAAAAACATTCAATGTTAACAGATCTAGGATCCCATTTTCCTCCATCAATCCTAACCTTAAGCATTAGTGGGGGAAATATGAAACTGACCCAGCACCTTACACCCGGAAATATTACCCAACACTGATGAGGTCAAAGGCCACAACATGAAAAAACAGACTTACCATCATGGGTTTGGTGCTGAAGCGTAGTTTCCTCTTCAGAGGGATATCCTCCTTCTCTTCCTCTGGTAGACCAGGGATCTCAGTAAGATCATTCCCGGGGTCATAGATGACGTCATCATCACCGTAAAGGTCATCCTCAGGGTCAGTACAGCTCTCCCCCCAGCCTTGGTAGCAAGCATCTCCGTCCGCGTTAAAAATCACCCTCTCGTTCCCACTGTATTCCTCATTGGGCTCTTCTGCCTGGTCCTCTGGAGAGACCCTGGGCCTGGAGGAGGCCTTCTCCACCTCCACCTCCTCCCCACGGGCTTCTGCCTCGCCCTGGGCTTCATCCTGGGCTGGGGTAGCTGGGGTATCATAGGTGTCCTCGGAAGTCTTGTCCCCGACGGTGGCATCATTTGTGGGCCTTGAGTCCGTGCAGACTCCCGACGTCTCTCTGGAGGTATCGGTTTCCTCTGCCTGCTTTTCCTCATACGATCCATTCACTTCCCCTCCATTGGGGGTGGCCCCTACAGGATGTGTCTCCCTGTCCCTCTGTCCTAACTGCCCCGCTGTCTCCTCTCTCTCCTGGGGCTCCTCCTCATGCAGGAAGGGTTTTAGCTCCACCGTCTCCGACAGTGGGCTAGGGCTGAGGAGGTCTTCTGAGGATGAGGACACGGGAAGTTTGCCCCCCACGCGGTTTCTGTACCCTCCACCACACACCGGGGATTGGCGCGAGTCATCTTCGCTGAGGTCGCCGTGCCGGTGGAAGTTATCAGGGGAGTAGAGTGCCCGGCCTCCATAGCCTCGCCGGAATGGGCCCCCTCCTCCCCCTCCCTGGTGGTCGACGTTCTCAAACACAGCGCTCAGCTGGCTTACGGTGGGTGACTGGGCTTCCGTCCTGGAACACAGCGAGTCCAGGGAGTCTGTGCTGCCCCTGTTGGAGCGCGACCCTCGCCAGTCGTCCAGGTGCTCATGGGAACCCCTCTTCTCCCGGCCATAGGAGTAGACAGGCGACTGGGACGCGTCACGTGACTGCTGCTCAAACAGCTTCCTGGTCTCTACGACCTTTGACCCTGCGCTGGTCTGGTCCGCTATAGGGTGCTGCGTGAGCTTGATGACTGAGCCGTCCACCTTGTTGATGAAGTTTGTGGGCTTGGTCATCTTCTGAGGCGACGGGTCTTCCCGCCTGGTGGAAGTACCGGAGCTCTCTGTGCCCTGCATCTGCATGAACATGTCCTTGATGCGGCTGACATGGGCACCATACTGTCGTCCCCGGCGTTGGGTGACCCGCTCGGTGTCCTTGAGCTGGGGCTCCTTGCTGTCCTGCCGGGGTGGCTGGTCGAAGGCCTTCTTTAGGGCCTGGAATTCTGTCCTGTAGGCGTTGCGGTGGGGGGAGGCGCTCCGGAGATTGCTCCTCTCCCCTGAGGCCTCCGTCTTCAGCATGATGGCGTCAGAGGTGAGGAGGCGGAGGGGATCTCAGCAGCATCGCTGGGCCTTCATCTCACATATACTACTGTAGTATCCAGCGAGCTCCCTGCCTGTGTGATTATCACTGTGTTTTGATTTCACACTTCATTAGGGGCCATGGACACCTGGGAAAGGAAAGGCTATGCCTGTTAGATTCAGAGATACCAACCAAACTGTCATAATTATACTTTACACTACAATATGAGGTGGAGATCAATTGCAATCCAGCATTAGAACATTTCATAAACACCATTCCTAGCATGAATGAATCTTAACTTAAAGTGCAACGTAATCATAGACAATGTTCTATCTGTTAAAAGCTCTTAGCACAAGAAATGCACTGAATATAAAATATATTTGCCCTCTAAAAGCTAGGGCTGGGAATTGCCAGGGACCTTACGATACATTATTATCGTGATACTTAGGTGCCAATACGATATGTATTGAGATTCTCACAATTCTATATGTATTGCGATTCAATACTGTGATTTTATTGCGATTCCGTAGTCCAAACATATTGATCACCATATGTCTGCTGCAGAGGGACAAGAGAGAGCCATGAGAAAACTATTTTTTGATCAGTCATGGAAATAAAAGTGCTGAAAACAAATTGGCTCCCTATTTAAAAAGAAGATGGAGAAAAAATACTGGAGTTTTGGTACAGCCAACTAGTGCCCCAAAAAATATTGCAATATTGTCAAAACGAGACAATACGATATATTGTCAAAAAGAATAACCCGGTATTCAACTGAATGGATTTATCCCCATCAATACTAAAACACATCCTGAAAGTAATGATGCCTCTGTTTAGAAAGCAGTGAGTTGACCCATTTATCTAATCAATACTCACTTACTCACGTGTAAGCTAAAACAAGCATTGATCAATATGGATGATTGACATCATATGTGGGCCATCTGAAGATAGAGACTCAACTAAACATGAAACATCTTGAACATTGTTGAACACATGAATAAATGTGAACTATAGCACCTTGCAACATAAATTCAATGTTTGTGTGATAGAGACATGCCTTCTCTCTATTATGTCCCTAATGTTAATCTTTTCAGTGTAGGATAGTAGCCCATCCTAAACCTGAGGTCTGAGGCCATGTAGTTTACTGTCTCACCACCGCCCCGTCCCGAGGCATTCTGCATGATCATCTCGATTAATACAAGGACTGGAGGACAGTTCAGCTCATAAAGACAGGCGGGCAGAAAAATGCAGGCTAGACGGTTTTGGGGAAAGGGTTCAAGGGGGAGTTGTTTACACACAACACACATAACTGTGATATAATCCATTGATAAAAACGATCCAAATACACTGTGGATTCCATGTGTTTACATAATGTTTATATAATTTAGTATGAACAACGCAATTTTCATTTCAATATAAAATGCCCTTATTTCAAATGTGTTTGTATGTGTTATTACTATTACATTAATGTCATTTCATCACACCACCCTGTTTGTGAAATTCACATTTGCTAATAAAAAAAAATCCCACATGGGCTACGTAGGGTATCAGGTGGAAAACACTTAAGACACACGAGAACAAAGATACATTTTTAAATGTTACAAAGTGAAAAGATATCGGATACATTTTACAAAATGTTTTCATCATCAGCTGGTCAACAAAAATGCAAAATTGCAACGTTCTGCAAATGCACCCGTTGCTGCTATGATAAACGAGATAAACGTGCTGGAATCATTTTCGGAAAGCAGTAGCCCATCCACCCAGCCATTTTATCAACGTCGGACATAAATGGTAAACTTCTAGATGCAGAAGATAAAACTCGAACGCGTAACATTGTATCAGCTCGAGCTTTATCCTACGTCGAACAGATAGACGCGCATCACCCACACAGGCATGGTTGTCAGCTCCATATGAACTCTATATATTATAATACATTCTTTCATTTCAGTAGCCCATGTAAAAGGAAAACGATAGCCCTACTGCATAGTGTTGTTTATCATGTATAGAAAAAGCAGAAGTTAACTGTTTCCACCAGGCTACTCTCGATGTTTCACAAAGCACAAAACAAAAGAGTGACTTACGTTCATTGCTTCATGTGATAAATGACCGCGACATAAAGTAGTCCCGTAAAATTCACATGAAATACTCTGCTATCGTTATAAATCCCCTCCAATACGACATTTCCATTCAAGCACGTCGATAGTCCAGTATTATGTCGCCTTATTGACACTTTGACACACAAGCCGTGGTCTACACACCGATAGACAACGCCATTGCAGGCAGTGGGTGATGTTGCCGTGTGCACAATGTGGGAGCCGACGCTATTAAATATTCCATCTCAATGAAGGGTGCGCAACTGGATGTTTTCTAAGGTGAAAACATCTTATATATCTTAATCAACTAGTAACAAAAACATATTTTACATTTAAGAAATATGATGTTTTGCAAATGGCATACACATGTGGCAGGTGTTTAACCTTATCGCAGTAATGGTTTGGTCCAGTAAAGTGCAGTCTGGCAGAAATACCACCACAAATAACTTCACTGGCTTTACTATGGTTGTCACTAGTTACCACAGCCGCAAAGTCAAAGTTGACTTTATCATAAAAATGAATGAAAACAAAAATGTACTTTTTGGTCTTCATTTAAGGTTAGGGTTAGGCTTAAGGTTAGCAGTGTGGTTAGGGTTAGTGTTAGGGTTAGGTTCAAGTTACTTATCCTACCATTTACATTATCTAAGGGGTTAAATGTACCACCACACACCATATGAATCTAAGAACACTAGAATAAAAGTATTGCGTCAAAGGTGCCAGCCTATAGTATATGCAGCTGACTGGGCCATGTGATTAAGAATCTAGGCATCTTTGGGATCTGAAAGGGCCTCATTATTCATTTTTTAAGGTGGGGATGCCGTTTTAATAATATCAACATCATGGACACTTCACTATCACAACAAGTACTCACTGTGGTATTATTATAGCCATATTTTGTATTTAGTACACTATTAACTTGACATGATCATATTTGGGATGCAATGAAGAAAGGGGAGAGGATCAGGTTTGAAGCAGTTCATTATGAGATAAATAGATTTCACATTGGCATGATGATCACCTGGATCAAAGGCTTGTCTGTTTAGAAAATGAGATCCAGGGCAGAGTAAAGGCATGCGCTAATACAGCAGAATTCTAGAAGGCTTGTATTGACCAACATGGTTTCCCCCACTGAATACAGTGTTTAGTCCTCAACTGGCCAATGAATGGGAATCCCCATATGGACTACAGTATATAGGCTATATTATGAAATACACTCACCATCTCCACCCACAATTACTAGCACCTCAAATCTCTACATGTTGCTAAGCAACCTAAAAAAAATCTTAGAAATTGAGAGAGAAAAACATCCTGGCACTGCAGAGAACAGGAGATGCTATGCTATTCTTCACAGTGCATTGAATGCACCAAATCAAGATCATTATAAAAAAGCTCTACACATTTAATATACTACCGTATCATTAATAACACTCAAATATATGGCGGAACAGAACCTTTCTAAAGACTTGTGGTGGAAAAAGCATTACCAGTGTGTCCTGCTGTATCTGTGCCCAGCATAATAAACTCCAAGGGAGCAAGATGGAGACTTAAAGGCCCAATGCAGCTGTTTTTATATCAATAACAAATCATTTCTCGGTAACAATTAAATACCTTACTGTAATAGATTTCCATTAAAATGGGCAAAAATAATAATTGTTGGACTGTCTGGGAGTGATCTGAGTGGGGGGGGGGGGGGGTCGAAAATGTTCTGTTATTGGCAGAAAGGTTTGGAACTACGTTTGTTATTTGTCTATTAACTAATTTACTGCATGGGGATGTCACCATGAATAGCCGAAACCCCCGCCCATGCAAACCTACTAATTAGAAGGTCCTGTGTAGATTGGATTTTCAACCAGAAAAGAACACTGATCAAATATTTTCAGACTTTTACAGTGTTAGTTTCATCAGCTGTTTCACAATATGATCCAAAACACAGAAAAAATGAATTTTAACTGTACTGGGCCTTTAAGAGTCTGACTGACCCTTTCTTCCTTCTTCAGGACCCTTGTCTGAGCTGAATAGCCCAAAGAGGAAAGGGGGCTGAGGGGCTGAGCATGGCCATCTGTCTGCTCTGGTTCACCACAGGGGGAGAACAGATTTTAATAGACTTCTCAGACATCTCACTGCCCTCTTTACAGCTGGACTTACACATTGCAAGGAGGGGTGGTAGGGATGGAGGGGTTGTGTTGGTCACGCAGGGTCAATATCACATCTACATAATTTTAGAAGCAAGGCACAGAGAGAGAGAGGCAGTTAGGAAGAGCAGCTCAGTTTCCACCTCATTTTGTGCCCACTGCACACAAAATGAGGTGGAAACTGAGCTGCACTTCCTGACCTCCTGCTAAATGTGTGACCCTATTAGAGACACATATTTCCCTCAGATTACACAGACCCACAAAGAATTCGAAAACAAATCAAATTTTGATAAACTCCCATATCTATTGGCTGAAATACCACTGTGTGAAATCACAGCTGCAGGATTTGTGACCTGTTGCCACAAGAAAAGGGCCACCAGTGAAGAACAAACACCATTGTAAATACAACCGAAATGTATGTTTATTTATTTTCCCTTTTGTACTTTAACTATTTGTATATAGACATAATATGACATTTAAAATGTCTTTTTTCTTTTTGAACTTTTGCGAGGGTAATGTTTAATGTTATTTTTTTATTGTTTATTTCACTTTTGTTTATTATCAATTTCACTTGGTTGGCAATGTAAACATATGTTTCCCATGCCAATAAGATATGTTTCCCATGCCAATAAGATATGTTTCCCATGCCAATAACATATGTTTCCCATGCCAATAACATATGTTTCCCAAGCCCCTTAAATTGAAATTGAATTGAGAGAGGGAGAGAGAGGGGGGAGGAAGTGAGAGAAAGAGAGAGAGACAGACGGACAGATCGTTGTTTTAGTGGTTCGATTATGTACATTGAAATTGTGATGCTTTTTAACTTCGATGAAATTGTATCACATCCGTTTTTACGATAGGAGTTGCCCCACTGATTTGAGTAAGTTGCTATAGATTTTCATTTGACTGCTCATCTTATTTTCCAGTTTCTTTTTCTCCAGATGTTCCAACCAATGAAAGCGCTCGGGAAGGAGGAGGCGGAGGCTGGGATTTCAGGGATGCTTGTTATGGCTGTCAAACCACTAGCGATGAGAAAAACATATATTTCCATGTAACAGTCACCCGACTCCAATGAAAAATGGACACAACGGTTGTTCTCGTATGGATTTATGTGGGTATGTATATATTTAAAATGGAAATATTGAGAAATAGGCATGCGTTCTCATGTTATGAATGTTAGCTAGTAGCAAGCTAGCATGGTACAGCTATGTGGTTGGTGGGTTGGTCATTTCTTCCCACCGTCATGGAACAAATAGCTCAAGTTAGCTTGCTATCATGTTATTCGGGGAGAAAGGTGCCTTGTCGTTTAAATCTACTTGTATTTATCTAGATTTCAAACGAGCTATTTAGGATATGGTATTGTTAGTTATTAGTAGCTACAATATAACTATTTGACCATTTGAAGTGATTATAACGTTATTTTGCAACAATGTTGCTATTCCTCCAAGGATGTGTTGTTGGTTAGCATGTTCCTCCAACATCCGGTTTCACGTACACAACGTATCACCTTATTTAGCCCAGGTGTTACACATGTATAATAAACTACCAATATTATTACACCTAGTACGTCTATGCTACAGTATGTCATCAGTCCTGCAATTCATGAGATGTTACTCTTCATCTTGCATTTCTCATATCGTTAGGTTTTCTTTGCATGACATGTAGCCTGTAGTGGAGTTTAGTCTGCTATATGTAGCCTTGGCTACAAAAGCCATATTGAATACAATAGTAATCACGTGTGAAAACATCTTTCCTCACTACGTGAATATTATTTAATCACAGCTACAACGTTGGGAATTGATGAATTGTGCATCGTGTCTAGATGTGCTAGACATTAGAGGGAGGCATTCAGTGTTTGAATTAATATTCTAATATTTGAATTTAATGTGAATAGTAATTGTTTTGCAAACATATTCTAATCAGTTTGAGAAAAGGTTGAAAATATTACTTTTGTTGTGTTTATTGGCCTATTAAGTTTTCATTGTGCTTGTCTCACGTGTCACACATTATTATGATGTGATTGGAAGGAATAGCCAACTACAGGATAATCTGGGTTTGAAGCAGAGACGGTGAGTGTGCGTGTGCAGTGGTGCATATCTTGTGTGGTGTAACCTCTTCTGCTTTGTTTGTAATCTGTGCTCTTCGGTTGTTTTCCATTTCTTGAGTCACAGTCTAATCCTGACTAGCCATAACTGTATTATTTAAAGAGGCTGTAAATTCAAGTTTACTGTAAATTCGAGTTTACTGTAAATTAGCCTTTGCTTGGTTACATAACTACTGTAACTTTTGTATTGTTAAGAGACTTTCAGTTGATAGTTAAAATGTTGATGCTCACTGAGTTTTTAATGCAACGATATCCTCAACCAATAGAGCCCGCCTATCGAGAGACCAAGAAAATAATAACATTAAAAAAATCCAAGACAATAGTCTACTTCTTCTTTCTTACCTTCTCCAAAAGACCCCATTCCTTGGAACGAGAAAAGATGCTCATTGTTACCTTAGTCCAGAATGGTTGTGCTCCAAGTTCAGGTTAGGTACAGTAGGGACGTCTGAGTTTGCTGTGGTCCTCCCCTGCTAGCGACCACTGCCTATAGAGCCAGACACAGAGCCCTGTTTCCCCTGCTAGGGACCACTGCCTATAGAGCCAGACACAGAGCCCAGTTTCCCCTGCTAGGGACCACTGCCTATGAGGCAGACACAGAGCCCAGTTTCACTTCCAGGTAGGATCACTGCCTATAGAGCCAGACACAGAGCCCAGTTTCACTTCCAGGTAGGATCACTCCAGTCTAGAGAGAGAGACCAAAGGCTAGATCTCATCTAATAGCGCTCCCATAAGTCTGTTTAGTTTTAATGAGAACTAAATGCACATGCATTCCCGTCTGACCGGAAATGACAGACTGATCCACCTTCCTCCACCTTCCACTGCTGATTGAAAAGAATAACAGGACAGAGGACATCCCCTTGCTGCCTAGCCAGCCTTTCAGGAGACAAGCTCTTTTTTTCTGTGTGGCCAATGACATTAATAAAGACTATTTTTGGCTGAGGCTGCTGTGTGCCCAAGGTCAGGTTGGTCCATAAAGGCATAAAAGAAGGGTTATCCATTCTGTTAGTGATCTGCAGCAAGGGAACATGCCAAGGTGTGTGTGTGTGTGTGTTTTGTGGGTGTGTACACTAGCCTATATGCATGTGAGTGTGTGTGTGTGTAAGTGTTAGTATGTTTGTCTGTGTGTGCGTGTGATGGCTCCCGCGGGATTATCTCGTGGTTAGGGAGTTTAGCATTAACCATTAATGGGTGATGTATTAGAGGAGGCTGTTGGTTCATCATCTCCAGAAGGCCTTGCTGTGCCCACAGATCCAGGTGTAAGCAGATCTGATGCTATTAGCACGGCATGTCATTAGCTTAGCCAATGATATCTGCTTTCTTTGGCTGGAGTCTCTCAAATGCGTTCCAAATGCCACCCTATTCCCAATATAGGCTACTGCACTACATTTTACCAGGGCACATGTGGCTCTGGTCAAAAGTACACTCTTAGAAAAAAGGGTTCCAAAATGGTTCTTTGGCTGTTCCCATAGGAGAATCCTTTTGGGTTCCAGGTCTACATGGAATCAAAAGGGTTCTACCTGGAACCAAAATGGTTCTCCTATGGGGACAGCTAAGAACCCTTTTAGGTTCTAGATAGCACCTTTTTTTCTAAGTGTATTGTATTATGTAGGGAATAGGGTGCAATTTAGGATGCAGCCCCTCTTGGAGCTTCTAAGAAATAGACTGTCGGCGACCTGGGGAAGGCCATCTGGGCTGACATAGAAATTGAATTTGGAATGTTGACTTGAATGGGGATTTCCATTCTTGTAAGTCTCATTCTATGGACTGACACATCTGTGGGCAATGTGTGTTAATTAAACCGCATCAAGCGTCTCTGAAAGGAAGGGTCGATGCTTGACCTTGGCTGTGGCTGTGACCACCATGGGGTTTGTAGTGTGACGCTTAATAGAATAATACACTTAAGTGTGATTTAAGAGAGGGTCACTGAAAGACCTGGGCTTCTTCCCAAAATGTCACCCTATTCCCTATATAATGAACTACTGTTGACCAGGGCCCATAGGGACAGCGCACTATGTAAGGAATATGGTGCCATTTGGGATGCAACATTAGTTTTATGGTGTGCTGATATTGGAACATTCAGCTAGCTACAGGAGTAGCCTAGATTATAGTTCAATGTGCAGTAGTGGTTGCCGGGCAGGTTAGCGGTTGCCGGGCAGGTTAGCGGTTGCCGGGTCGGTTCTATTTCTATGGCTTCGTCACAGTCCACTGATCCCAAGCGTGTGATTATTTCAGCTCTATACAACCGTTTAGATCATTGACCGCCTTTTTCTGTGACCAGGTCCCCGGGAACAAAGGACATCTGGGACACTTTAATGTTTAGTGTTTTGATTCAGATGAGGATCCTAGATCTGTTTGGTTAAAGTAGTCAAAGTCCATTGAGACATTTGTTCACAGTCTGATTTTGAATGGGCTTCAGACAACTGTGTGTACTGGATAGGATGTAGGCTAGTGTAATCTGACTGTGCTGTCTGTAATCTCTTCTGTACCAGAGTGGTTTAACCCTTTATGTGGACTCTTGGTGTGTTTATTTTTGTCAGGTTTCCCGGACTCAGATTAAGCCTAGTCCTGGACTAAAAAGTATGTTCATTCTCCATTGAAAGTGATTTTTAGTCCAATTAGGACTAGGCCTAATCTGTGTCCAGGAAAGCGGCCCAAATCTCCCAGTATGTCATAACGATGATGAAGAATGAAGATGATGATGGTAACATGTTTTCCAGTAGGGAGTAGGGACCTACATTATATATACAAAAGTATGTGGACACCCCTTCAAATTAGTGGATTTGGCTATTTCAGCCATACCCGTTGCTGACAGGTGTATAAAATCGAGCACACAGCCATGCAATCTCCATAGACAAACATTGGCAGCAAAATGGCCTTACTGAAAAGCTCAGTGACTTTCAACATGGCACCATCATAGGATTCCACCAAGTGGAAACGTCTAAGAGCAACAACAGCTCAGCCACAAAGTGGTAGGCCACACAAGCTCACAGAACGGGACTGCCAAGTGCTGAAGCGCGTAGTGCGTAGAAATCGTCTGTCCTCGGTTGCAACACTCACTACCAAGTTCCAAACTGCCTCTGGAAGCAACGTCAGCACAATAACTGTTCATCAGGAGCGTCATGAAATGGGTTTCCATGGCAGAGCAGCCGCACACAAGACTAAGATCACCATGCACAATGTCAAGCGTCGGCTGGTTTGGCATAAAGCTCGCCACCATTGGACTCTGGAGCAGTGGAAACGCGTTCTCTGGAATGATGAATCATGCTTCACCATCTGGCAGTCCGACGGACGGATCTGGGTTTGGCGGATGCCAGGAGAACGCTACCTGCCCCAGTGCATAGTGCCAACTGTAAAGTTTGATGGAAGAGGAATAATGGTCTGGGGCTGTTTTTCATGGTTCGGGCTAGGCCCCTTAGTTCCAGTGAAGGGAAATCTTAATGCTACAGTATACAGTACAATGACATTCTAGACGATTCTTTGCTTCCAACTTTGTGGCAATAGTTTGGGGAAGGCCCTTTCCTGTTTCAGCTTGACATTGCCCCCATGCACACAGTGAGATCCATACAGAAATGGTTTGTCGAGATCGGTGTGGAAGAACTTGACTGGCCTGCACAGAGCCCTGACCTCAACTCCATCAAACACCTTTGGGATGAATTGGAACGCCGACTGCGAGCCAGGCCTAATCGCCCAACATCAGTGCCTGACCTCACTAATGCTCTTGTGGCTGAATGGATTAATGCTACAGTATACAGTACAATGACATTCTAGACGATTCTTTGCTTCCAACTTTGTGGCAATAGTTTGGGGAAGGCCCTTTCCTGTTTCAGCTTGACATTGCCCCCATGCACACAGTGAGATCCATACAGAAATGGTTTGTCGAGATCGGTGTGGAAGAACTTGACTGGCCTGCACAGAGCCCTGACCTCAACTCCATCAAACACCTTTGGGATGAATTGGAACGCCGACTGCGAGCCAGGCCTAATCGCCCAACATCAGTGCCTGACCTCACTAATGCTCTTGTGGCTGAATGGAAGCATGTCCCCACAGCAATGTTCCAACATCTAGCGGAAAGCCTTCAGAAGAGTGAAGGCTATTATAGCAGCAAACTGGGGGACCACCTCCATATTAATGCCAATGATTTTGGAATGAGATGTTTGACAAGCAGGTGTCCACATACTTTTGGTCATGTAGTATATGTTCAGCTCTTCCAGGCTCCATTTCCTGCTAATGGAATTTAAGTTATTTGTCTGCAGTCATGAACAGTGGAGCTGTCTCTCTCTTTGACACACACACACACACACACACACACACACACACACACACACACACACACACACACACACACACACACACACACACACACACACACACACACACACACACACACACACTGTACTGCAGTTCTACCCCCTCCCTCCCTTCCCAGCGCACTCCCTTTCCCATAGTGATAAAAGCACTCCCTTTCCCATAGTGATAAAAGCACTCCCTTTCCCATAGTGATAAAAGCACTCCCCTTCCCATAGTGACAAAAGCACTCCCTTTCCCATAGTGATAAAAGCACTCCCTTTCCCATAGTGATAAAAGCACTCCCTTTCCCATAGTGATAAAAGCACTCCCTTTCCCATAGTGATAAAAGCACTCCCTTTCCCATAGTGATAAAAGCACTCCCCTTCCCATAGTGACAAAAGCACTCCCTTTCCCATAGTGATAAAAGCACTCCCTTTCCCATAGTGATAAAAGCACTCCCTTTCCCATAGTGATAAAAGCACTCCCCTTCCCATAGTGATAAAAGCACTCCCTTTCCCATAGTGATAAAAGCACTCCCCTTCCCATAGTGATAAAAGCACTCCCCTTCCCATAGTGATAAAAGCACTCCCCTTCCCATAGTGATAAAAGCACTCCCTTTCCCATAGTGATAAAAGCACTCCCTTTCCCATAGTGATAAAAGCACTCCCCTTCCCATAGTGATAAAAGCACTCCCCTTCCCATAGTGATAAAAGCACTCCCTTTCCCATAGTGATAAAAGCACTCCCCTTCCCATAGTGATAAAAGACGTAGCTCCACTGGAGGAGGAGGGAGGGGAAAAAGAGAGAAAGAGAAACGCTCTATCAAACCAGAGAAGAAGAGGGGGAGGAGGGGGAGGTAGAGGAGGGGGAGAAAGAGAAACGCTCTATCAAACCAGAGAAGAAGAGGGGGAGGAGGGGGAGGTAGAGGAGGGGGAGGTAGAGGAGGGGGAGAAAGAGAAACACTCTGTCAAAACAGAGAAGAAGAGGGGGAGGAGGGGGAGGTAGAGGAGGGGGAGAAAGAGAAACACTCTGTCAAACCAGAGAAGAAGAGGGGGAGGAAAGAGGAGGGGGAGAAAGAGAGTAATGGCACACAACACCTCCAGCTCTATCTTGCATAAACCATCTTAAGAGCTTCCATTTGCCTCCGCAACACTTCCTGAATAAAGAATACGTGTGTTTGTGTTCTAAGTGGAGTGGGTCTAAACAGTAGGTTCTGGTATAATGGAGTCAGGGAGTATGAGACAGAGAAGAAGGTACGCTAGGTTCCAGAACAGTCTGGGATTGGGATAATTCTTTTACTTTAAAATGAATTATATATAGCCATTCATTATTGTGGAACATAACTTATAAATGAGCTGAGAAAAACTGTCTTACCCTTTCAGAACCCCCATCCGACAGCTGTTTACCAAAATAAGAGATGGGCGGCTGTTTGGTTGTTGGAATCCCAGACTGTAGCTTTAAGAGGCTGACTGAGTCCCAGTACTACAGTAGCTTTAAGAGGCTGACTGAGCCCCAGTACTACAGTAGCTTTAAGAGGCTGACTGAGCCCCAGTACTACAGTAGCTTTAAGAGGCTGACTGAGCCCCAGTACTACAGTAGCTTTAAGAGGCTGACTGAGCTCCAGTACTACAGTAGCTTTAAGAGGCTGACTGAGTCCCAGTACTACAGTAGCTTTAAGAGGCTGACTGAGCCCCAGTACTACAGTAGCTTTAAGAGGCTGACTGAGCCCCAGTACTACAGTAGCTTTAAGAAGCTGACTGAGCTCCAGTACTACAGTAGCTTTAAGAGGCTGACTGAGTCCCAGTACTACAGTAGCTTTAAGAGGCTGACTGAGTCCCAGTACTACAGTAGCTTTAAGAGGCTGACTGAGTCCCAGTACTACAGTAGCTTTAAGAGACTGACTGAGTCCCAGTACTGCAGTAGCTTTAAGAGGCTGACTGAGTCCCAGTACTACTGTAGCTTTAAGAGGCTGACTGAGTCCCAGTACTACAGTAGCTTTAAGAGGCTGACTGAGTCCCAGTACAACAGTAGCTTTAAGAGGCTGACTGAGTCCCAGTACTACAGTAGCTTTAAGAGGCTGACTGAGTCCCAGTACTACAGTAGCTTTAAGAGGCTGACTGAGTCCCAGTACTACAGTAGCTTTAAGAGGCTGACTGAGTCCCAGTACTACAGTAGCTTTAAGAGGCTGACTGAGTCCCAGTACTACAGTAGCTTTAAGAGGCTGACTGAGTCCCAGTACTACAGTAGCTTTAAGAGGCTGACTGAGTCCCAGTACTACAGTAGCTTTAAGAGGCTGACTGAGCCCCAGTACTACAGTAGCTTTAAGAGGCTGACTGAGTCCCAGTACTACAGTAGCTTTAAGAGGCTGACTGAGTCCCAGTACTACAGTAGCTTTAAGAGACTGACTGAGTCCCAGTACTGCAGTAGCTTTAAGAGGCTGACTGAGCCCCAGTACTACAGTAGCTTTAAGAGGCTGACTGAGTCCCAGTACTACAGTAGCTTTAAGAAGCTGACTGAGTCCCAGTACTACAGTAGCTTTAGGAGGCTGACTGAGTCCCAGTACTACAGTAGCTTTAAGAGACTGACTGAGTCCCAGTACTACAGTAGCTTTAAGAGACTGACTGAGTCCCAGTACTGCAGTAGCTTTAAGAGGCTGACTGAGTCCCGGTACTGCAGTAGCTTTAAGAGGCTGACTGAGTCCCAGTACTACAGTAGCTTTAAGAGGCTGACTGAGTCCCGGTACTGCAGTAGCTTTAAGAGGCTGACTGAGTCCCAGTACTGCAGCTCCCTACTGCTGTTGACAACCATTCACTACTCTGGCCCTCTGACTGTCTGGTTCCTGATATCAGAGGCCTTTAATAACTACTGACAAGTCGACTGTTCCTGCACTCATCAACACTAGGCTAGGCCTATATCAAAGACGAGACTGAATAGCTTAAACTTCTCTGGCTATATACTACTGGCCTGGTTTGGCAAGGAAACAAAACGTATGTACCAGCTCTCACCATTTAGCCAGCAGCCTCCAAATAGATTTCTAGATCAATTAAAGTGGGAATCAGGGGTTGAAACAACAAAAAAGCTGAGGACTGGGGCATGAGAAATGTAACCACTCTCAAATGAATCGACAGAGGTATGGATGAAAGGACTGACAATCCATTACATCAAGGTAATACTTTTAATCATGTTTTGAGGCTATACAGTGTTTGTTTAAATGTACATTGTTGACAAACATTTGGGTTCTGATGGGGTACGACAGTTGAACTAAGCTCATACACTACCGTTCAAAAGTTTGATCCTGTGATCAAACCGACAAATGCTGATGCTCCAGATACTCAACTAGTCTAAAGAAGGCCAGTTGTATTGCTTCTTTAATCAGGACAACAGTTTTCAGCTGTGCTAACATTATTGCAAAATTTCTAATGATCAATTAGCCTTTTAAAATGGTAAACTTGGATTAGCTAACACAACGTGCCATTGGGACACAGGAGTGATGGTTGCTGATAATGGGCCTCTGTAGATATTCCATAAAAAATCTGCTGTTTCCAGCTACAATAGTCATTTACAACATTAACAATGTGTACACTGTATTTCTGATCAATTTGATGTTATTTTAATGGACAAAAAATTTGTTTTTCTTTCAAAAACAAGGACATTTCTAAGTGACCCCAAACTTTTGAACGGAAGTGTAAGTTATATTCTCAAGAATCAATGGGTATTTATGAATTTAAGTCTACAAATGCATGTAGCAACATCAGATTGCCACTTTAGAAACAGACTGTCACCCAGGTTATATTGACTTATCTGTCATGAGTCCAAAGGGTTTTAAAACAATAGGGTAGTCTTACTATAGTACTTTCCCCTGTTTTGATGGAGATTTTCACCTTGGAAAGGGCCATTTTCTCCCTCCTGAATGCAGTTGGTAGGGGCTGTAATGATGAAGACACACACACACACACATTGCCTCCCCCACACACAGGACCCCCAGCTAATTACCTCGGTGTCCTCTCTCTCTGTGCTCCAGTGGTCACCATCCTGTCGACGTTGCACGCTGACCGGAACGTTTACCCGTCTGCAGGTGTGCTGTTTGTCCACGTCCTGGAGAGAGAGCACTTCAAAGGAGAGTTTCCCCCCTATCCCAAACCTGGTCTGTGTTCCTCATTGGATCATTCAATAATAACCAGATTACTCATTTTACTATTACTACTAGTACCTATTTATTATTAATACTAATAATAAATACTAATCTATTCGGTAATAACATATATTTAGCTAAGCTACAATACAGTAAATGCATAGATGTCAGTGTCAGAGTAGCATTTACATCTCACACTGTCAGGGCCTAGTTGACTAACTACTAGGCTGGGCGCGTTTATGGTACATGTACCAACGTCTGTCCGCACAGGGGATTGTACATTTACCAACGTCTGTCCATACAGGGGATTGTACATTTACCAACGTCTGTCCGCACAGGGGATTGTACATTTACCAACGTCTGTCCATACAGGGGATTGTACATTTACCAACGTCTGTCTGTACAGGGGATTGGACATTTACCAACGTCTGTCCATACAGGGGATTCCAGCAACGACCCCATCACCTTCAACACCAACCTGATGGGCTACCCAGACCGGCCAGGCTGGCTGCGTTACATCCAGAGAACCTCACACAGCGATGGGGTGCTCTATGGATCCCCCACTGCCGAACACGTGGGCAAGGCCACCATCATAGAGGTGTGTGGCTCCATTTACTGTTAATGCAGCTGGAGTATATTGTCTACAGAGCTCTCTCTCTCTCTCAATTCAATTTCAGTTCAATTTAAGGGTCTGTGTTGGCATGGGAAACATACAGTTGAAGTCGGAAGTTTACATACACTTAGGTTGAAGTCATTAAAACTTGTTTTTTAACCACTCCACAATTTTCTTAGTAACAAACTATAGTTTTGACAAGTCAGTTAGGACATCTACTTTGTGGATGACACAAGCAGTTTTTCCAACAATTGTTTGCAGACAGATTATTTCACTTATAATTCACTGTATCACAATTCCAGTGGGTCAGAAGTTTACATACACTAAGTTGACTGTGCCTTTAAACAGCTTGGAAAATTCCAGAAAATGATGTCATGGCTTTAGAAGCTTCTAATTGACATAATTTGAGTCGATTGGAGGTGTACCTGTGGATGTATTTCAAGGCCTACCTTCAAACTCAGTGCCTCTTTGCTTGACATCATGGGAAAATCAAAAGAAATCAGCCAAGACCTCAGAATTTTTTTTTTAGACCTCCACAAGTCTGGTTCATCCTTGGGAGCAATTTCCAAACGCCTGAAGGTGCCACGTTCATCTGTACAAATAATAGTACGCAAGTATAAACACCATGGGACCACGCACCCGTCATACCGCTCAGGAAGGAACCTTGTGAAGATGCTGGAGAAAACGGGTACAAAAGTATCTACATCCACAGTAAAACGAGTCCTATATCGACATAACCTGAAAGGCCACTCAGCAAGGAAGAAACCACTGCTCCAAAACCGCCATAAAAAGCCAGACACCGGTTTGCAACTGCACATGGGGACAAAGATCGTACTTTTTGGAGAAATGTCCTCTGATCTGATGAAACAAAAATAGAACTGTTTGGCCATAATGACCATTGTTATGTTTGGAGGAAAAAGGGGGAGGCTTGCAAGCTGAAGAACACCATCCCAACCGTGAAGCATGGGGGTGGCAGCATCATGTTGTGGGGGTGCTTTGATGCACTGGTGCACTTCACAAAATAGATGGCATCGTGAAGAAGGAAAATTATGTGGATATATTGAAGCAACATCTCAAGACATCAGTCAGGAAGTTAAAGCTGGGTCACAAATGGGTCTTCCAAATAGACAATGACCCCAAGCATACTTCCAAAGTTGTGGCAAAATGGCTTAAGGACAACAAAGTCAAGGTATTGGAGTGGCCATCACAAAGCCCAGACCTCAATCCTATAGAAAAGTTGTGGGCAGAACTGAAAAAGCATGTGTGAGCAAGGAGGCCTACAAACCTGACTCAGTTACACCAGCTCTGTCAGGAGGAATGGGCCAAAATTCACCCAACTTATTGTGGAAGCTTGTGGAAGGCTACCCAAAACGTTTGACCCAAGTTAAACAATTTAAACGCAATGCTACCAAATACTAATTGAGTGTATGTAAACTTCTGACCCACTGGGAATGTGATGAAAGAAATAAAAGCTGAAATAAATCATTCTCTCTACTATTATTCAGACATTTCACTTTCTTAAAATAATGTGGTGGTCCTAACTGACCTAATACATGGAATTTTTACTAGGAATAAATGTCAGGAATTGTGAAATACTGAGTTTAAATGTATTTGGCTAAGGTGTATGTAAACTTCCGACTTCAACTGTATGTTTACATTGCCAAAGCAAGTGAAATAGATAACAAACAAAAGTGAAATAAACAACAAAAAATGTACAGTAAACATTACACTTACAAAAATTCCTAAAGAATAAAGACATTTCAAATGTCATATTATGTCTATATACAGCGTTGTAATGATGCCAAGAGTGCGCAAAGCTGCCATCAAGGCAAAGGGTGGCTACTTTGAAGAATCAAATATAGAATATAAACTCAGCAAAAAAAGAAACGTCCTCTCTCTGTCAACTGCGTTGATTTTCAGCAAACTTAACATGTGTAAATATTTGTATAAACATGACAAGATTCAACAACTAAGACATAAACTGAACAAGTTCCACAGACATGTGACTAACAGAAATGGAATAATGTGTCAGTCCTGTCTAGTCCAGCGATGGTGGTCCAGCGACGGTGGGTTTGTTCCCATAGGCGACGTTGTTGCCAGTGATTTCTGGTGAGGACCTGCCTTACAACAGGCCTACAAGCCCTCAGTCCAGCCTCTCTCAGCCTATTGCGGACAGTCTGAGCACTGATGGAGGGATTGTGCGTTCCTGGTGTAACTCGGGCAGTTATTGTTGCCGCCATCCTCTACCTGTCCCGCAGGTGTGATGTTCGGATGTACCGATCCTGTGCAGGTGTTGTTACACGTGGTCTGCCACGGCGAGAACGATCAGCTGTCCGTCTTGTCTCCCTGCAGCGCTGTCTTAGGCGTCTCACAGTACGGACCTTGCAATTTATTGCCCTGGCCACATCTGCAGTCCTCATGCCTCCTTGCAGCATGCCTAAGGCACGTTCACGCAGATGAGCAGGGACTCTAGGCATCTTTCTTTTGGTGTTTTTCAGAGTCAGTAGAAAGACCTCTTTAGTGTCCTAAGTTTTCATAACTGTGGCCTTAATTGCCTACCATCTGTAAGCTGTTGGTGTCTTAACGACTGTTCCACAGGTGCATGTTCATAAATTGTTTATGGTTCATTGAACAAGCATGTACAATGAAGATCGGTGAAGTTATTTGGATTTTTACAAATTATCTTTGGTTGACAGGGTCCTGAAAAAGAGATGTTTCTATTTTCGCTGAGTTTATTTAGATTAGTTTAAAACTTTTTGGGTTACTACATGATTCCATATGTGTTATTTCATAGTTTTGATGTCTTCACTATTATTCTACAATGTAGAAAATAGTAAAAATAAAGAAAAACCCTGGAATGAGTAGGTGTGTCCAAACTTCTGACTGGTACTGTATGTCGGCACAACCTGTAATAATCATATTAGTGGTTAGTTATTATTTACAGTAGATAGTCCAACAGGTAGAACAATGTGTTTTTTTGCTCATAGTAGCTGTCATATGGTTGTGATATAGCTTTTTCCTAGGGTTTTAGACATGTCTAGTCTGTAAGGCACAGGCAGGCTTAGACCATTATGTGTTTCAGGCTTATCTGTACCTAACCTACTGTAGCATTTTCCCAAAGGCTTTATGTTCCTTGTAGGAATGTTCCTATAGGATGGCAGTGCCCCAAGTCGCGCTTTCCTCTGAGCCTTCTACTATGGTATATGTTTGCATCTGGCTCAGACCTCGCCAGCGAGCCTCAGCCTGGGGCGTAAGCTGCACTGATCTGGGCTTAAACTTTTCCCCTTATGTGTTCCAGATTATTGCCTATAACAGACGCACTTTCGAAACGGCCCGGCACAACTTGGTCATAAACGTCATGTCCACAGAAGGTAAGAAAAAGAGAGAGAGACAAAGGACCGGCTTAGTGAGGAGATGATTAAGCAGGATGTTCTTTATTGAAATCTAAAGGGTCACCTTCAATGATGACACCCCCATGAATCCTGATTAGGGTTGTTACGGTGACCGTATTACTGCCACACCGGCGGTCACGAGTCATGATGGCAGTCAAATTCCACGTGACCGTTTAGTCACAGTAATTAGACTTCTCCAAGCTCTGATGCTGCTGATGGTCATTAGTAGCCTACCAAACTTGCTTGGTACTTAGCACTCTATTGTCCCTCTAATCACTCTGACATCAATGCAAATATAATTAAAAATCTAATCAAACACTTCATTAGAGCCATGAGTTCATGTTGCGCAACATTTCTATAGGCTATGCAATTGCGTGACAAAAAACAGAGCTTCGATGGCCTCTATTAAAAAGAGGAGGAGCCCATCAGCTTCTATAGGCTAGATCTACTATATGTATTTCTCATCTTTCCTGACATTAAGCACGTTGCTTCTCTTTACAACAGCAGTATAGCCTACCTGGCTGGCATGAATGTCCTCCATTCCCTATTTAAGTGCATAGATCACATGTCTTTTTTTCCCTGTCCTTGTTCCGAGACTGGTGCATGATAACAGTCCATTCTAAATCAAAACAAATTTCAAACATATATTATTTAATATATGTTAAGACAAGATTAAATATTGAATAGTCTGATGGGTGACAATATTAATTAATCACTTGTGAATGATGCCCAGCTTGTGTGCAGTAAGGCAAGAAATAGCGCATGCCTTTTTTTGCGACTTTTTCAAATCATAGGGAAAGGGGGATACCTAGTCAGTTGTACAACTGAATGCATTCAACTGAAATGTGTCTTCCGCATTTAACCCAACCCCTCTGAATCAGGGAGGTGCTGGGGACTGCCATAATTGACATCCACGTCTTCGGCAGACAGAGGATTAACTGCCTTGCTCAGGAGCAGAAGAACAGATTTTTACCTTGTCAGCTCAGGGATTCAATCCAGAAACCTTTCGGTTACTGGCCCAATGCTCTAACCACTAGGCTACCTGCCATCTAGGCTACCATAGTTGCACACCTCATGTAGCCTAGCCAATAGGCCTATATGTTTTGATAAGGTTTGTATCACAACCCAAAAAAATCTTAAAATTAAGCACATTAATCCGCTTTACGACGAGTGTAGAGCCTAACTGGCATACATAAACAGCGCGTGAGTTTCAAGTTTGGGGAAGATCATTTTCACCATAAAAATGCACCTTTTTAATTAAAGCATTACATGCATAATCACATTTGAGGTCACTTTTGAGAATGGTGTTTTCCTGCTAATTGATTGCATTTTGGAACATTTGTGCTTATAGCCTGCATTGCTGCGCTTATAATGTGAGGAAATAGCCTAATAGTTTAGCATCATTTCAAGCTAAACGTTCTGACCTGTTGCGTCAACCTAATTGATTTTAACATTTTTTTTTATGCTAGGGGTTTTATTAATTTGGGATCTATCGCATCCCACAACTGTCCCAGACTATGTTTGGAATATTTATTTATTGCACAGAATAGAATAGGTCAACTTTTGTACAATGGGGGATAGTAGATTGACATAGGCTCGTGCTTTTGCTGTTCGTTAGGCCTACTCATCTTGTTGGCTGACAAAAAGTAAATGTGGACAGTTCTTCCATCTTCAATATGCACCACGGAATTCGATAAGGACGCACACGTCCCCGATGTGTCTGTCTTCACTTGTAGCCTGTGAGAAGGACCCAATCACGCGACGGGCATTGGTTAATAAGAACTTAGATTTCTGAGAGAGCCATGTGAGTGCTTCGGAGCATGCAGCCGGGAGAAGGGAATTATAATTATTATATTCAGCCAAAGTGCACAATGACCACTGGCCTCACAAGGCATGGATTATTTTAGGGGGCATTGTGGCCACAGAAAGGGGATGCCACTGGGAAATTTGAGTCCTTAAGTGTGTGAAGCCTGCACAAGAAACAAAGCAGAGCTCATGCCTTTCATGCAACTGTTTTCAAATCATCATTAGTCTCATCATGCAGCCTTAGAATGTATTAAAATCCAAACATATAGCCCAACGTTTGTATCACAACTAAAGTTACATAAATAACCCTAAATTAAGCATATAGGAGGACCAGTTTCTTCGTTAACCGATCAACACAGAATAGCCACATGTGTGCACTCCCTCAAATCGCTTGGAGAAAATATCCTTTCTATTTTATTCAGCTTTGTTCAATTGTATTCTTCATACTATAAATTAATGCCATGGAATTCTAAGCAAATCTTGTCTGCTAAATGAACTTGTGTAGTCTACAGCCATATCAGGGTCTAACATCTACATTTTAGTAAACACTCTTATCCAGAGCGAGTGCATACATGCTCATACTTTTTTCATATTGGTCCCCCGTGGGAATTGAACCCACAACCCCAGCATTGCAAGTGCCATGCTCTACCAACTGAGCTACATGGGACTACATCAGAGTAAGGACAACTCAAAGTATGCAATTCTTTTCTTCTGAAATAGACTGCATTTTCTTTATGTCATGTTTCTTTAGACTGGTCTAAAATAAATAATGGATTTATTGTGATGGTGTAAACTATATTAAATGGATTTATTAGACAATTTAAAATGTAGAGGTCTGTATCAGTGGCTTGTAGGCTATGCGTGGAAGCCAGGAGATGCTAAATGTGTTTATGTTAATTAAGGGTCAATTACCGTGAGACCGGCAGTTATTTGCTTGACAATCACCAGCTGACAACCTTTCATGACCGCCACAGCCCTAAATTCCTGATAAAGACTAAAAGGCGCAAAAGCTCCTATTTAAATTTCTTTCAAGAGTGGCTGAATATCATTCACATATCCATAATGACATCCCCTAAAGGGTAACACCACACACTCAACCAAACCGTCAATTTCTAAATCAAGTCAACACCTTATAATACGGTACTCACATCTGTGTAAATTAATAATCACAGATCTGAAAATGAACAGATTCTATATCTGTAATCTCTCTCTTCCCCTCTCTCCCTCTCTCTCACTCTCTCTGTCTCCCTCCATCCCTCGCTCCCTTACTCACTCCCTCCCTCTCTCAGAGTACCCACTGCCGTACCAGGCAGAGTTCTACATAAAGAACATGAATGTGGAGGAGATGTTGGCAAGCGAGGTTCTGGGAGACTTCCTGGGGGCAGTGAAAAACGTGTGGCAGCCTGAACGCCTCAACGCCGTCAACATCACCTCAGCCCTGGACAGGGGCGGACGCGTTCCCCTGCCCATAAACAACCTAAAAGAGGGGTGAGGGCATAGAAATAGAATTAGAAACACCTCTCTATGGGTGAGAGTGACCCTCTTTAGCGCAGTTCAAAACATGGTTTAACCGAGTATGAGGATGAATTTACATATCAACATCACCTCAGCCCTGGACAGGGGCGGACGCGTTCCCCTGCCCATCAACAACCTAAAAGAGGGGTGAGAGACAGGGTCACCCTCTGCAGCCCTTACAGGACCTGAGCAGTTTGATACATAGTTTGATAGGGGATGATGAATTCAAGTATCTTCAGTTGATAGAGGATGATTAATTCAAGTATCTTCAGTTGAAAGCGAATGATGAATTCAAGTATCTTCAGTTGATAGAGGATGATTAATTCAAGTATCTTCAGTTGAAAGCGAATTATGAATTCAAGTATCTTCAGTTGATAGAGGATAATTAATTCAAGTATCTTCAGTTGATAGAGGATGATTAATTCAAGTATCTTCAGTTGATAGAGGATGATGATTCATTCAAGTATCTTCAGTTGATAGAGGATGATTCATTCAAGCATCTTCAGTTGATAGAGGATGATTCATTCAAGTATCTTCAGTTGATAGAGGATGATTCATTCAAGTATCTTCAGTTGATAGAGGATGATTCATTCAAGCATCTTCAGTTGATAGAGGATGATTCATTCAAGTATCTTCAGTTGATAGAGGATGATTCATTCAAGTATCTTCAGTTGATAGAGGATGATTCATTCAAGCATCTTCAGTTGATAGAGGATGATTGATTCAAGTATCTTCAGTTGAAAGCAGATGATGACTTCAAGTACAGTATCTTCAGCCCTTACAGAAACGAGAGAGAGGTTGATGATGAATTTAAATATTGCCTGATGCCTAAGACATAACATCATCCTCAGAAAGTACTATAGCAGCTTTAGAATGCCTTGTCTACAGTCAAGTCTAAGTCTTGTATTTTGAATAAGCACGTTCATAACATTTTGTGCATCAGTTGCAACACAAACATGTGCATGACCTTACAGTAACCTTACCAATGTAAAAACTCCCATCCTTTCTTCTCACTTTACAGCCTGTCTCACTGTCGCATCCTGCTGAGGTTTCCTTTAATTGGAATGCAGAGAGAGTGTGTGTGTGAGAGAGAGAGAGGAGTGAGAGAGTGAGAGAGGGAGAATGAGAGAGGGAGAGTGAGAGGCAGAGCAGAGAGGGAGAATGAGAGTGAGAGAGGGAGAGTGAGAAGCAGAGAGAGAGAGGGAGAGGGAGAGCAAGCGAGGGAGAGTGAAAGAGGGAGCGTGAGAGAGAGAGAGGGAGAGTGAGAGGCAGAGCAGAGAGTGAGAGGAAGAGAGAGAGGCAGAGAGAGGGAGAGAGAGAGAGTGAGAGGCAGAGCAGAGAGGGAGAGTGAGAGAGGCAGAGAGGGAGAGGCAGTGAGAGAGAGGGAGAGGGAGAGGCAGCGAGGGAGAGTGAAAGAGGGAGCGTGAGAGAGGGTGAGTGAGAGAGGGAGAGAGTGAGAGGCAGAGCAGAGAGGGAGAGTGAGTGAGAGGGAGAGAGAGAGGCAGAGAGGGAGAGGCAGAGAGAGAGAGGGAGAGAGAGAGTGAGAGGCAGAGCAGAGAGGGAGAGGCAGAGAGGGAGAGGCAGAGAGAGAGAGGGAGAGAGAGGGAGAGGCAGAGAGAGAGAGCGAGGGAGAGAGAGAGAGAGAGAGAGGGAGAGAGAGGGAGCGATCCAGATCAACACACTGAGTGTATTAGACATTACATCCTCAGAGAGACACTGGCAGGCAGTTTGTAGCAGTCATAGAGAATGAATCCCCACATGAATTGTCATGTTGTTCATATACTGTAACATGCATGGCCCTGTTTAGGAAGATAAAATGTAGAGGAGAGCCCCATAGAAAGACTCGGCCAGTAGGGCTAAGATTCCCTGACAGTATAATATCAGGAAGCTCTCCATGCTGACTGAGACAGGAGGAGGAAAACACTATGTGGTTCACATTGGAAGTCAGTCTGAGTGGGATTGTGAAAGTGTATGTGAGTGGTTAGCAAGATATGACTGTGTAATCTAGCTGTTAAATCGTCCTCTCCTCTACCTCTAATGCGCTTGCGTGTTTGTGTGTAGATTAAGGTGTTAAAATCCTTCCTCCCCAGTGTGTGTGTGTGTGTCTGCACGTGTGTACACATGTGAGTGTGTATGCACATCTACATCTTGGCCTTAAGATTCACCTAGTCATAACAATATTATCAGATATAACACTAACTGTCTGTCTGTCATTATACCTGTATTATCAGATATACCACTAACTGTCTGTCTGTCATTATACCTGTATTATCAGATATAACACTAACTGTCTGTCTGTCATTATACCTGTATTATCAGATATACCACTAACTGTCTGTCTGTCATTATACCTGTATAATCAGATATACCACTAACTGTCTGTCTGTCATTATACCTGTATTATCAGATATACCACTAACTGTCTGTCTGTCATTATACCTGTATTATCAGATATACCACTAACTGTCTGTCTGTCATTATACCTGTATTATCAGATATACCACTAACTGTCTGTCTGTCATTATACCTGTATTATCAGATATACCACTAACTGTCTGTCTGTCATTATACCTGTATAATCAGATATACCACTAACTGTCTGTCTGTCATTATACCTGTATTAACAGATATACCACTAACTGTCTGTCTGTCATTATACCTGTATTATCAGATATACCACTGTCTGTCTGTCATTATACCTGTATTATCAGATATACCACTAACTGTCTGTCTGTCATTATACCTGCATTATCAGATATACCACTAACTGTCTGTCTGTCATTATACCTGTTTTATCAGATATACCACTGTCTGTCTGTCATTATACCTGTATTATCAGATATACCACTAACTGTCTGTCTGTCATTATACCTGTATTATCAGATATACCACTAACTATCTGTCTGTCATTATACCTGTATTATCAGATATACCACTAACTGTCTGTCTGTCATTATACCTGTATTATCAGATATAACACTAACTGTCTGTCTGTCATTATACCTGCATTATCAGATATACCACTAACTGTCTGTCTGTCATTATACCTGTATTATCAGATATACCACTAACTGTCTGTCATTATACCTGTATTATCAGATATACCACTAACTGTCTGTCTGTCATTATACCTGCATTATCAGATATACCACTAACTGTCTGTCTGTCATTATACCTGTATTATCAGATATAACACTAACTGTCTGTCTGTCATTATACCTGCATTATCAGATATACCACAAACTGTCTGTCTGTCATTATACCTGTATTATCAGATATACCACTAACTGTCTGTCTGTCATTATACCTGCATTATCAGATATACCACTAACTGTCTGTCATTATACCTATATTATCAGATATACCACTAACTGTCTGTCTGTCATTATACCTGTATTATCAGATATACCACTAACTATCTGTCTGTCATTATACCTGCATTATCAGATATACCACTAACTGTCTGTCTGTCATTATACCTGTACACCACAGGAGGCTGCTGAGGGGAGGACTGCTCATAATAATAGCTGGAATGGAGTCAATGGAATGGTATCAAACACCTTGAAACCACATTGTTGATTGGCTTGGTACCATTCCATTTATTCCGTTCCAGCCATTAAAATGAGCCCGTCCTCCTCAATTAAGGGGCCAACAGCCACCTGTATTATAAGCCAGTGTCTAAGTCCCTGCCTCCCTCTCCAGTGTGTATGTGATGGTGGGGGCTGACGTGCAGTTCTCTTCCTGCCTGAGGGAGGTGGAGAACCCCCACAACCAGCTCCGCTGCAGCCAGGAGATGGAGCCTGTCATCAGCTGTGACAAGAAGTTCAGAGCCCAGTTCGACATCGACTGGTGTAAGATCAATCTGGTGAGGACTGGACAGGACCCTGGAGCCATGGCTTGACCTCTTGACCTGTTCTCTGACCATGCCTTTCAAAAATTCTAGTGTGTTTGTGTAGTGTCATATGCACACATGCACGAACCTACACAAAACTATGCCAAACAGTCAAACAATGTCAAACACACACACACACACATTTTTATAGACCAGAGATTCCGAGGTGTTGTTGATTGTTGTTCGCAAGCTATGTGCTTTTTTACATTGACAGTAGCATCATGTATTTGGACAAGCCATTCCACAATCTTCATAAGAAAAATTACATTTAGGTATATTTGAACATGTATTTGGCTGAAATCTGGAGGGAATAAGAAGGAAATGGGAATCCTCCAACTGTGATTTCTGGAAAACGTCTCAATTTTGGGGAAATGACCAGAATTGACCAGCCTAATATCTATAGTAAATGAAGTGCTGATTGAACCTCTTGTCTTGTCCAGGTGGACATCACCAAGAGGATCATGGTCCACAGTAACCGTCCGGACCCAGGGACGGGGGTTCTGCCTGACATCGGGGGGTACAACCCCCCGCCAGAGTCTCTGAAGAGCAGGGACTTCTTTGCCGACTTCCTCATCACGTTGGCGGTGCCCTCGGCCGTGGCCATGGTCCTCTTCAGCGTCCTGGGTTACTCCATGTGCTGCCGGCGGGAAGGGGTGTAAGTGTGCTGCTTTCACTTCTGACAGAAAGAGACACAGACTAAAACACACACACACACTTTTCTTTCTAGTTGTCACGTAGGGGTTCTCAGATCCTGAGGGATAGACTGATTACTCTGAGTGCAGTGTCACAGGCCCAGTCAGTTAAGGGATGTTTAGTTGTGCTAGTTAGTCACTATAGATGGAAACACAGCTTGTCAATGACCATCCAGTCTTATGGCCCATGTATGTTCTCCATACGTTACACTGTTCTGTCTCAGCTTTGATTTCTCATATTCATCTTGATGGTTATTAGCATAATCATTATGACATTGATGGTCAATCAACCTTTATATTGCTCCTCCAACCCTCATTTACAGGCTGGGAGAGACTGTGTCCCTCCACCCACCACTCAGTGTGTCCATGAAGTACTGTTTGTTCCTTCACCCGCACCATCCATCCATCCATCCATCCAACATCACGTGCTCTCCATTCGCTTCTGTGTGGATGTCTTTTAACTATTAATATTACTATGTAATTCATTCATTTTGTTTTGTTTCTAGGGATAAAAGAAACATGCAAACACCAGAGTAAGTGTTTATTCTCTCCTGTGTTTTTTTTCTTTTGAGTTTTGGTTCCTCTTAGTTTGGATCCCCCCTTCAAATAATTTGCCCTTTCACCCTTTGCTTTCGAATTGCCATGGTGACATCCTCATGTCCATCCATACTGTCATCTGTGTGTTTACATCCCGTCATCCAATGAGCTGCTCAAAGCTGCAGGGAGGTGTTAGAATGGAAGTTGACCTTAACTGATCCAGGGCCAGATATTGGTTCACCACCTCTAATGGTGGAGGATTGGGGGATACAGTAATCTTATCCTACATCTGTGGTTAAGGAGAACTTATATAGTTCTGTACCTGAAGCAGAGAAATATCAGACCAGTGTTGTTTACAGAGACAGAGAGGGAAGGGGGAGACAGAGAAGGGGAGAGAGGAGGTGAGAGCAACAAGAGAGGGAGGCAGAGACAGAGAGACACCGAGAGAGGGGGAGAGACACAGAGAGAGGGGGAAAGGGGGAGAGAGAGAGAGGAGGAGAGAGAGAGAGAGACAGAGATAGGGAGGGTGGAGAGAGGGAGGAAGGGAGAGAGACATAGGGGGAGAAAGAGAGTGATAGGGGTAGACAGAGAGAGAGGGGGAGAGACACCGAGAGAGGGGGAGAGACACAGAGAGGGGGAGAGACACAGAGAGAGGGGGAAAGGGGGAGAGAGAGAGAGGAGGAGAGAGAGACAGAGATAGGGAGGGTGGAGAGAGGGGGGAAGGGAGAGAGACATAGGGGGAGAGAGAGAGTGATAGGGGTAGACAGAGAGAGAGGGAGAGAGACAGAGAGAGAGGGGGGAGAGAGAGGGAAAGAGGGAGAGGTAGAGAGAGAGAGAGGGGAGAGGTGGAGAGAGCGTGAGGGGGGAGAGAGAAAAGAGAGTGAGTATGACAGCATGAGAGGGAGTGGAGACACTCTCTCATACAAACTCCATTAGACTCAGCAGCCAAATAACCAATAGTAACAACAAAACAGTTCCCTCCTGTCAAAGACAAACACTACTTAGGCTGTTGGTCTACAACATATTTCCTATATTATAATATATACCTTAATGCATGTGTGTACAGTACACTACAGTGTGCGTGTTGACTGCGATGTTAAGGATACAACAATGTTAGGGATACAATGAGTCCGGATATCTACTTCCCCAGGGTCAGATGAACTCATGGATACCATTTGTATGTCTCTGTGTCTAGTAGTTAGAGGTAGTTTCACGAGTCAATGCTAATTAGTGTTAGCGCAAAGACTGGAAGTGTATGGGTTCCTACTGAATGCTATCAGATACCCATAGACTTCCAGTCTTTGCACTAACACTAGTTAGCGTTGGCTTGCGAAACTACCTCTAACTTCCTTCATACTGAACACAGAGACATACAAATGGTATCCATGAGTTCATCTGACTGCCGAAGTACCACTTTAAGACTTAAGATCTATTTCTGTATTATTTATGTATGATTTATTTATTTTCTGTGGGTCTCTGTCCTCTCCTCAGTATCCAGTTAGTGCATCACAACTCCATCCAGAAGTCGACCAAGGAGCTGCGGAGCATGTCTAAGAACAGGGAGATCTCCTGGCCCCTCTCCACCCTGCCTGTCTTCAGCCAAAGTGGGGAGGTGGTGCCCCCCATACACCCAGACAACTACGAGACAACCAGCATGCCCCTGATGCAGACACAGACGTGAGTCCTGGCTGAGTGGCTGGGGTGTACAAGCACACCGAGTGGCTGGGGTGTCAAAGCACACCGAGTGGCTGGGGTGTCCAAGCACACCGAGTGGCTGGAGTGTCCAAGCACACCGAGTGGCTGGGGTGTCAAAGCACACCGAGTGGCTGGGGTGTCCAAGCACACCGAGTGGCTGGGGTGTCCAAGCACACTGAGTGGCTGGAGTGTCCAAGCACACCGAGTGGCTGGGGTGTCCAAGCACACCGAGTGGCTGGGGTGTCAAAGCACACCGAGTGGCTGGGGTGTCCAAGCACACCGAGTGGCTGGGGTGTCCAAGCACACCGAGTGGCTGGAGTGTCCAAGCACACCGAGTGGCTGGGGTGTCAAAGCACACCGAGTGGCTGGGGTGTCCAAGCACACCGAGTGGCTGGGGTGTCCAAGCACACCGAGTGGCTGGAGTGTCCAAGCACACCGAGTGGCTGGAGTGTCCAAGTACACCGAGTGGCTGGGGTGTCCAAACACACCGAGAGGCTGGGGTGTCCAAACACACTGGGACACTGGAGTGTCCAAACACACACATGCAGGGAAACATGTAGAAATACCCACATACAAGGACAGATACACACATTATATTTCCTCTGCACCTCTCTCTCTCACACACACACGTGCATTCACAATGTTGTCCTAACACAGTACGTATTGAGTTATAACATGTTTACAACCAGCATAGTGAGACTTTTGTCGAAGCGCTCAGATTAAAACTGGTTTAAACTCTAAACGGTAAATCTGTCATATGATTTATAGTATGGCATGGCTCAGGAAAACCAGAGCAAAGGGGTCCTGTTAATAATTTCAAGTAAAAATGCTTTCCCATGATAATTATAGAACACACATTCTATACATGCTATACAAATCAAATCAAACTTTATTTGTCACATGCGCTGAATACAACATGTGTACAGTGGTGGCCAAAAGTTTTGAGAATGACACAAATATTAATTTTCACAAAGTCTGCTGCCTCAATTTGTAATATGTCAATTTGCATATACTCCAGAATGTTATGAAGAGTGATCAGATGAATTGCAATGCAAATGAACTGAATACCAAAAAATTATTTCCACTGCATTTCAGCCCTGCCACAAAAGGACCATTCCTATTCTCTCGTTAACACAGGTGTGAGTGTTGACGAGGACAAGGCTGGAGATCATTCTGTCATGCTGATTGAGTTCGAATAACAGACTGGAAGCTTCAAAAGGAGGGTGGTGCTTGGAATCATTGTTCTTCCTCTGTCAACCATGGTTACCTGCAAGGAAACATGTGCCGTCATCATTGCTTTGCACAAAAAGGGCTTCACAGGCAAGGATATTGCTGCCAGTAAAATTGCACCTAAATCAACCATTTCATCGGATCATCAAGAACTTCAAGGAGAGAGGTTCAAATGTTGTGAAGAAGGCTTCATGGTGCCCAAGAAAGTCCAGTAAGCGCATGGACCGTCTCCTAAAGTTGATTCATCTGCGGGATCGGGGCACCACCAGTACAGAACTGGCTCAGGAATGGCAGCAGGCAGGTGTGAGCGCATCTGCATGCACAGTGAGGCGAAGACTTTTGGAGGATGGCCTGGTGTCAAGAAGGGTAGCAAAGAAGCCACTTCTCTCCAAGAAAAACATCAGGGACAGACTGATATTCTGCAAAAGGTACAGGGATTGGACTGCTGAGGACTGGGGTAAAGTAATTTTCTCTGATGACTCCCCTTTCCGATTGTTTGGGGCATCCGGAAAAAAGCTTGTCCGGAGAAGACAAGGTGAGCGCTACCATCAGTCCTGTGTCATGCCAACAGTAAAGCATCCTGAGACCATTCATGTGTGGGGTTGCCTCTCAGCCAAGGGAGTGGGCTCACTCACAATTTTGCCTAAGAACACAGCCATGAATAAAGAATGGTACCAACACATCCTCCGAGAGCATCTTCTCCCAACCATCCAGGAACAGTTTGGTGACGATAAATGCCTTTTCCAGCATGATGGAGCACCTTGCCATAAAGCAAAAGTGATAACTAAGTGGCTCGGGGAACAAAACATCGATATTTTGGGTCCATGGCCAGGAAACTCCCCAGACCTTAATCCCATTGAGAACTTGTGGTCAATCCTCAAGAGGCGGGTAGACAAACAAAAACCCACAAATTCTGACAAACTCCAAGCATTGATTATGCAAGAATGGGCTGCCATTAGTCAGGATGTGGCCCAGAAGTTAATTGACAGCATGCCAGGGCGGATTGCAGAGGTCTTGAAAAAAAAGGATCAACACTGCAAATATTGACTCTGCATCAACTTCATTTAATTGTCAATAAAAGCCTTTGACACTTATGAAATGCTTGTAATTATACTTCAGTATTCCATAGTAACATCTGACAAAAATATCTAAAGACATTGAAGCAGCAAACTTTGTGGAAATTAATATTTGTCATTCTCAAAACTTTTGGCCACGACTGTAGACTTTACCGTGAAATGCTTATTTACAAGCCCTTAACCAACAGTGCAGTTCAAGAAGAGTTAAGAAAATATTTACAAAATAAACTAAAGTAAAAAATGATAAAAAGTAACATAACAATAACGAGGCTATATACACGGGCTACCGGTACCGAGCCAATATGCGGGGGTACAGGTTAGAGGTAATTTGCACATGTAGGTAGGGGTGAAGTGACTATGCATAGATAATAAACAGCGAGTAGCAGCAGTGTAAAAACAAAGGGGGGGGGGGGGGGGGGGGTCAATGTAAATAGTCCAGTGGCCATTTGATTAATTGTTCAGCAGTCTTATCGCTTGGGGATAGAAGCTGTTAAGGAGCCTTTTGGTCATAGACTTATAATCTGTTGACCTCTAATTTCAGAAACCTGCAGAACCAGATTCAGATACCACAGCAACAGCCATCAGGTTAGTATTGAGTCCTGCTTTAGTACGATTGGTCTATTATCTCATGGACCAATGAAAATGTATACAGTAAAGCCCTCACTAAGTAACATAACAACCTTGGCCATAGATTAATTACTGCTCTGTCTAATTAATTATGGTCATCCTCAATCATCTAACCGATCACATTTTAGATGAAATAACATGGAGGCTCAGTTCTGATAACATAGTTGATGTTGACTGCAATAGTTTTCTTTCCTGATTTTTCCTTTTTATTCACCTCGACCAAATACATTCTTCCACCCACCTACTGTTCTGTAGTGACTGTGTCTAACTAGAATATGGCTCCCCCTTGTGTGCATGTCAATGAACTACAAGAGGGCCCTCTAAATACTCTGTCTAACTAACTACTCTGTCTAAACCACTGCTCTAACTAACTACTCTGTCTAAACCACTGCTCTAACTAACTACTCTGTCTAAACCACTGCTCTAACTAACTGCTCTGTCTAAAGCACTGCTCTAACTAACTGTTCTGTCTAAAGCACTGCTCTAACTAACTGTTCTGTCTAAATCACTGCTCTAACTAACTGCTGTTTCTAACTAACTGCTCTAACTAACTGCTGTCTAACTAACTGCTGTTTCTAACTAACTGCTCTAACTAACTGCTGTCTAACTAACTGCTGTTTCTAACTAACTGCTCTGTCTAACTAACTGCTGTTTCTAAACCACTGTTCTGTCTAACTAACTGCTCTGTCTAACTAACTGCTCTGTCTAACTAACTGTTGTTTCTAACTAACTGCTCTGTCTAACTAACTGCTGTTTCTAACTAACTGCTCTGTCTAACTAACTGCTCTTTCTAAACCACTGCTCTGTCTAACTACCTGCTCTGTCTAACTAACTGCTGTTTCTAACTAACTGCTCTGTCTAACTAACTGCTCTTTCTAACTAACTACTCTGTCTCAACCACTGCTCTGTCTAACTACTCTGTCTAAACCACTGTTCTGTCTAAATAACTGCTCTATCTAAACCACTGCTCTGTCTAACTAGCTACTCTGTCTAAACCACTGCTCTGTCTAAACCACTGCTCTGTCTAAATAACTGCTCTGTCTAAACCACTGCTCTGTCTAACTAGCTACTGTGTCTAAACCACTGCTCTGTCTAAATATCTGTTCTTTCTAAACCACTGCTCTGTCTAACTAGCTACTCTGTCTAAACCACTGCTCTGTCTAAACCACTGCTCTGTCTAAACCACTGCTCTGTCTAACTAGCTACTGTGTCTAAACCACTGCTCTGTCTAAATATCTGTTCTTTCTAAACCACTGCTCTGTCTAAACCACTGCTCTGTCTAAACCACTGCTCTGACTAAATATCTGTTCTTTCTAAACCACTGCTCTATCTAAACCACTGCTCTGTCTAAACCACTGCTCTGTCTCAACCACTGCTCTGTCTCAACCACTGCTCTGTCTAAATCAATGCTGTCTAAATTTTACATTTTTACATTTACGTCATTTAGCAGACGCTCTTATCCAGAGCGACTTACAAATTGGAATAACTGCTCTGTCTAAACCACTGCTCTGTCTCAACCACTGCTCTGTCTAAACCACTGCTCTGTCTAAACCACTGCTCTGTCTAACTGCTCTGTCTAAATCACTACTCTGTCTAACTACTCTGTCTAAATCACTACTCTGTCTAAATCACTGCTCTGCCTAAATCACTACTCTGTCTAACTGCTCTGTCTAAACCACTGCTCTGTCTAAACCACTGCTCTGTCTAAATCACTACTCTGTCTAAATCACTACTCTGCCTAAATCAATGCTCTGCCTAAATCTATGCTCTGTTCTTTTTACTGCTAACAAAGGAGATAGAGATAATTATTGTATGTCGACATTTCGGAGACTGGAGGCAAGTATACTGGTCTGCTTTTGCTTAAATGAATCATTCTCAACTATAGGAGAATATTTTATTTTGCACTTATTATAACAGTATAAATCACTACTCTAGTTGAAAAGGAGAAGGCGCTACGCTCGCTCAGCATTCAAATCATATTATTTTACTTAAACAGCTATTATGAGTTGGACGTTTTGGCCTTCACTCAATGATCACATTTTTGGTTTGCACCTCAACTCAAGTAGTTTGAGTGCCCTCATCTTTCCACAGTTACAATATAGTGACCATATTCCCATGAAGTTACAATATTCCCTCTCAGAACCTGTAAACGATCTATATTTCTCTTATATCCCAATAAATGATATTATGCAATATATTGATTAATGTATTTTATTCTCCATTCTAGGTAAATGGTATTCCTGAGGAGAGGAAAGTGGCTGAAGCAGTGAATTTGTGATGAGAGAGGACCCCCAGAGTGCTGGAGCCGCTGTCTTGTCTGTCTCTATCCCTTTTAGCCAAGTGTTTTTCTATGTTTATGTCCCAAATAGCACACTATTTCCTATATAGTGCACACTTCTGACCAGGGCCCATAGAGTAGTGCACTATGTAGGGAATAGGATGCCATTTGGAACAAACCCTACGTCTGTGCCAATCTGCATGCCTAAGCAGTGCTTTCATACTTGACTATTGTCTTTCCGTGTGCACTTATATATGTGAGTGAGTGTTGCAGAGTACAGTAGACTCCTGATAAGTGCACATAGTATTGGTTAAAAAGATGACCAATTAATTGGGCCTGAAAAAAAATTACACTTCAGAACTTGCTTTGAAGTGGGGCGGCAGGTAGCCTAGCAGTTAGAGTGTTGGGACCAGTAACCGAAAGGTTGCTGGGTCGAATACCTGAGCTGACAAGGTGAAAAATCTATTGATGTGCCCGTGAATAAGGCACTTAACCCTACTTTATAATACATATTTTTGTGTGCACACTTACCACAATCCCAAGCAGTTGCATTTATCAGTAGTCAACTGTGCATGTTTGAGTGTATGAATGTGTGTATTCAAGCTTAATAATAAATATTAAAATGCTATGTTTATAGGATATTTTTAAAATATTTTGTTCTAGAAATGACATGCTCTTAACGATATATTTGTATTTTTTAACTGGCACTCTTCAGATGAGAGACAGAGATGCTTTTATGTTTAATGTCTGACCATGTATGTGTAACTGTTCATTCTCTAAAAATACATTTTGTTTAAATTTGCTGTTGTGTCAATTGTAGAACCAGGCTGTGGCAGGCCAGGAGGGCCCACTCTCTCCGTCTTTCTCCAGCATGTTGTATTAATTAGGTACTTCCTTAATCCTCTTCGTCCCGGGTCAGACATAAGGCACAGCGACTATCTTCTGCCACTGGAATCTGTCTTTGGCCACAGCTTGTGTCCTGTTCTATGAGAGACCCGTCTCTTCTAGCTCAGCCACCACTGTCCCGTTCTGAGAGACCTGTCTCTTCCAGCTCAGCCACCACTGTCCCGTTCTGAGAGACCCGTCTCTTCCAGCTCAGCCACCACTGTCCCGTTCTGAGAGACCCGTCTCTTCCAGCTCAGCCACCACTGTCCCGTTCTGAGAGACCCGTCTCTTCTAGCTCAGCCACCACTGTCCCGTTCTAAGAGACCCGTCTCTTCTAGCTCAGCCACCACTGTCCCGTTCTGAGAGACCCGTCTCTTCTAGCTCAGCCACCACTGTCCCGTTCTGAGAGACCCGTCTCTTCTAGCTCAGCCACCACTGTCCCGTTCTGAGAGACCCGTCTCTTCTAGCTCAGCCACCACTGTCCCGTTCTAAGACCCGTCTCTTCTAGCTCAGCCACCGCTGTCCTGTACTAGGAGAGACCCGTTTCTTCCAGCTCAGCCACCACTGTCCCTTTCTAAGAGACCCATCTCTTCCAGCTCAGCCACCACTGTTCTGTTCTAAGAGAGACCCATCTCTTCCAGCTCAGCCACCACTGTCCTGTTTTAAGAGAGAACCATCTCTTATAGCTCAGCCACCATTGCCATGGCGTTTTTAGTCTGCCTCGCTTGCACTTTCTTGCTGGTGTCCACCTGAGGGCCATTTTAGTAGTGTTAACATAAAGACCAAAAATGAAACATTCTGGGCCGGCTTCCCGGACACAGATTAAGCGTAGTGATTGACCTCACGGTGTTCACAAGGACGGGACAAAGAAGTCAGACAATATTTTTATGAAGGTATGTATTATTGACAATGTACAACAGAATAAAGGCATTTATAAATAAAATGGGTACATTTCACATTTTTAAGACGTCACAAAATAATTTACATAAAACTTCTCTGGGTATACATAGTTGTTGCTTCTTTTAATTTGACCAAAACTCATTTAAAACGGAAAAATCTCAAATTGTGAATAACATACTGTAATATACTTTATATCAAGGTAGATTTGCCGTCCATTTACAGTCGGTGCAATTTTGTCAACCTCCTTGATCAATCAATCAAATTATCAAAATGTGTAATGTTTTGACTTTCATGCAAATCGTAACAAACAAATGGCACCCTATTCCCTACAAAGTGTACTACTTTTGATCAGAGCCCTATGGGCCAGGGATTAAGAGGTTTGCATTACATAGGGAATAGGGTGCCATTTGGGATACAAGCCTTCTGAATAGGCCTCAGTGCCAAGACCTGTCGGACCAAGCTATGGTATTGAATTCATTTAATTGAGAAGCTACATGAACCTGTAGTAATTCTACAGTGTACACCCCATTCAGTTACCTTCCACGGCACAGAAAATATACAGATAAAATTCCTATGCGATTAAACTAAAATAACTAACTAATTTGCAGTCTTCTTAATGTACACTTACAATATCTGCTAAGTTGCCTTAACATCCAGCTTTAAGCAGGTGATTTACACATTGTGAAGGGTGTTAAATAATGGGCACTATAACCAATGGATCAAAGTGGTATCTAAATGATTCAACAACTGGATATGAAGCGATTCAGTGTTTCCTTAAATCCATATAATTTTGGCCGTTGTATTTAGGCTACCTCCAAGGTGAGGTACAAAATGGATGAAGTAGCAGATATACAAAAATCTTAGTTTTACTATGCCATTAAAAAAAAAAAAAAAAAAAAAAAAAACCTTCCTTTGTAAAAACCTTACAAGGCAGAATTGGAAAATACACACAAAGAACATGGGTTTGCCTAGTTGGCTGAAAGAAGGCTTAACTGTTGGTGTATATTATCCATCTGGAGGTAAATGACAGGCTCAACATGAAGTACTGCTTTTTATTGTTTAGCAATACTTTCCATTCACTCACCTTCTTTAAAATACATCATGAAGTATCACGACCAAGGATGGAAATTAAGCTAGCCCCGATGCTAGCACTTTTCAGACTGGGCTATTAGAAAACGTGCTTAACTGGCCCGGCGGCGAGTGAAATTAGGTGTTTTACAATATAGCACAGAATACCAACCGGGATAGTAGAAATCACGGTTTACTAGCCCAGCTGGCCACTGCCCAAAATCCTTCAATTCCATCCTTGATCACGACGCGTCAGATTTCAATGCAAACTTGGCACTGATGCCGTGTGGCAACTGAGGAGAAAACCGTAGGGAGTAGAACGAAGGCATTCAGTCAGGTGCATGTCATCCATCCACTCATCCATTCATTAGCAGTGGCTTTGCTATAGTGGTAACTAATGTTGTACATGAAAGTATGCTTTGACAGATGTCCTGCCACGGTATGTTAGATGTATTTACAAAGCAGTGCCTCTTCTATTGTAGCTCTGAGAAGCCTGCTCTGAGAAGCCTGCTCTGAGAAGCCTGCTCTGAGAAGCCTGCTTTAAGATGACTAACAAACACAGAAACAACATCCACACTTCTCCTTTAACATACTAGTATGAATTGGTGAAACAACTGAACCTGCACAAACGGATGCACGCATACACCAGAGTGGTTGTTTACCCCCGATAGGATAGGCTCGTGTCAGACCCAGAATGCAACAGGATTCTGCAATGAAAATTCATTACTGCATCTTCTGCCTGGCCTGGCTGTGGTCTTTGAGGTGGTGACAAAATAAACTGAAAATATCTAGGCAATACTTCATTCACAAACAAACAGCAGTCATGGGCACACACACAACAACCAAAAATAACCCTGTATAAAATAGAAGCTTAATTTAAATAATGTGCATAAAACAAAGATTTCAGAGCTAGGTGACTGCTGACCTCACCTTTCAGCACAAGGCAAACTTTACTTGTTTCTATCTGCATCCCAAATGGCACCCTTCTCTATATAGTGCACTACTTTAGACCAGAGCCCAGTCAAAACTAGTACACTGCATAGGGAGCCATCTGGGGCGCAATTAGTTAAGAAATCCACACATCATCAAACCCACCATTACCCCCGATCCTCCACCCCCACCTCACCCTTCTTCCATTGTAACCGTCTATAGTATGAGTCAGTACCTTAATCATGTGCTGTTCAGTGATATGTGGGCCCAAGTTGGGACCTCGTCCTCTTCAGTGTACGACTTTCCCCCCAGTACTCAGATCAGCGCAGTCAAGAGAGACAGACAGCCGTGACATATCCTTGACTTGGCCCGTGTCTGTTCAACTCCGTCGTATTCATTGATGCAAACCGTAGCAAAAGGTTTTCAATGGAACACATCTATCAGTCAATTTTTCAGTTTGGTGCCAAATGAATACGACCCTGGGGTCATGGAAGACTAACCAGTCAGTCAGTCTCATTAGTCTAGAAATCAGTCTACCTCTCCCCCACAGTGGTACCCCCTCCTCCCCTCAGTGGCCTTCTCCCTGGTTCCCTTCAGCGGTCTTGGACATCAGAAGTAGACCCAGGGTGAAGACCCCGGCAACCAGCAACCTCTTGAGCAGGGCGCCCCCGTCCTTGGGGATGACCACCTGGGCCAGGTCGTTGGTGATCAGGGAGATCTCATGGGCCACACACACAAAGATGAAGGTGCTGAGGATGATGTTGAGCGAGGGGTTGCCTGGGATCAGCACCAGGATGCCCTTGGTGTCCGCCGCCAGCCAGATGTGGTACTGGCAGATGAACAGCTGGGGGTCGGAAAGAGAGAGGGAAAGGCAGGGAGTTCAATGCAATAAACGAAATTCACAAGTATCATACAGAGATTCTGCTGATGAACAGGGAGTGCAGCATCCCTGCAAGTGGCATGCATCTTACCTCTAGGGAGATCTTCCCGAACCATGCGAAGAATGAGCTGTATAAAGAGCGGGCGTATCCGGGAATGTTTCTGATTAGGATGAAGGCTAGGATCTGAGAGGAGGAGGAGGAGGAGCAGAAAGACATTCCAGCCAGTCAGTGCATGGCATGGACCAACTGTATTAAGGGTGTGGGGGGTTTAAGCACATCCCAATGCTGACAGGGGCTGGACCAAAAAGACGATCCAATACATAGAAACAAGAAAATGTCAGTTTCATTTGGGACTAGCAAAACACGTTCTTTATTATTCTTTGGCTGAGCTACAGTAAACTACACCCCTCCTGTTATTGTTGAAGGCAACTAATTCCTTTGTCATTTTGGGCTATGCATCATAAACGCAGCAAAAAAATAAATGTCCTCTCACTGTCAACTGTGTTCATTTTCAGCAAACTTAACATGTGTAAATATTTGCATGAACATAACAAGATTCAACAACTGAGACATAAACTGAACAAGTTCCACAGACATGTGACTAACAGAAATTGAATAATGTGTCCCTGAACAAAGGGGGGGTGGTCAAAATCAAAAGTAATAGTCAGTATTAAGTACTGCAATGCATCTCCTCCTCATGGCCTGCACCAGATTTGCCAGCTCTTGCTGTGAGATGTTACCCCACTCTTCCACCAAGGCTCCTGCAAGTTCCCGGACATTTCTGGGGGGAATGGCCCTAGCCCTCACCCTCCGATCCAACAGGTCCCAGATGTGCTCAATGGGATTGAGATCCGGGCTCTTCGCTGGCCATGGCCGAACACTGACATTCCTGTCTTGCATGAAATCACGCACAGAACGAGCAGTATGGATGGTGGCATTGTCATGCTGGAGGGTCATGTCAGGATGAGTCTGGAGGAAGGGTACCACATGAGGGAGGAGGAAGTCTTCCCTGTAACGCACAGCATTGAGATTGCCTGCAATGACAACAAGCTCAGTCTGATGATGCTGTGAGACACCACCCCAGACCATGACGGACCCTCCACCTCCAAATCGATCCCGCTCCAGAGTACAGGCCTCGGTTTAACGCTCATTCCTTCGACGATAAACGCGAATCCGACCATTACCCCTGGTGAGACAAAACCGCGACTCGTCAGTGAAGAGCACTTTTTGCCAGTCCTGTCTGGTCTAGCGACGGTGGGTTTGTGCCCATAGGCGACGTTGTTGCCAGTGATTTCTGATGAGGACCTGCCTTACAACAGGCCTACAAGCCCTCAGTCCAGCCTCTCTCAGCCTATTGCAGACAGTCTGAGCACTGATGGAGGGATTGTGCGTTCCTGGTGTAACTCGGGCAGTTGTTGTTGCTGCCATCCTGTACCTGTCCCGCAGGTGTGATGTTCGGATGTACCGATCCTGTGCAGGTGTTGTTATAAGTGGTCTGCCACTGCGAGGACGATCGAGCTGTCCTTCCTGTCTCCCTGTAGCGCTGTCTTAGGCGTCTCACAGTACGGACATTGCAATTTATTGCCCTGGCCACATCTGCAGTTCTCATGCCTCCTTGCAGCATGCCTAAGGCACGTTCACACAAATGAGCAGGGACCCTGGGCATCTTTCTTTTGGTGTTTTTCAGAGTCAGTAGAAAGGCCTCTTTAGTGTCCTACGTTTTCATAACTGTGACCTTATTTGCCTACTGTCTGTAAGCGTCTTAACGAACGTTCCACAGGTGCATGTTCATTAATTGTTTATGGTTCATTGAACAAGCATGGGAAACAGTGTTTAAACCCTGTACAATGAAGATCTGTGAAGTTATTTGGATTTTTACAAATTATCTTTGAAAGACAGGGTCCTGAAAAATGGACATTTCTTTTTTTTCTGAGTTTATATCACAGTGTTGTGTTCGAGACCACCTAAAGCGAGACCGAATCAAGCCCAATACCAGAGCAAATCAAGTCTGAGTCAAGACCAAGACCGGAAGGGAAACCCGAGTCAAGACCGAGACCAGAAAAATGCCAGTCCAATTCAAGACCATGATTGTAATTTTGTCAAATCACCACCATAAGAATTGAAAATGTCCAGTATTTCTGTGTTCATATTTCAGAACAACATCTGGATTCTTTAGACATTCAGAACAGTGAATAAATGCTGCTGAGGAAAAATAGAGACACTCTACAAATGATTACTAACCCAAACACAGTGGGGAACAATGGGCCTTCTATGCCTTCAGAGTATGGCTAAGGATTTATAAAATAATGAATAATGAAATCCATGTCTGTGTCAACTACAGTACGTTTCATAGAAGGTGTGCATTAACTGTTTAAAGATGTTCACTAACTCCTTAGCTTAGGGGTAACTACTTGACAAGTAACAGAACTTACATCTGTGTATGGGAAAACTACTGTGAGCATGGCTTTGTCTGTGAGACCAACAGTAAGCAAGGCTTGACTTCCTATTGTGTTTACCTGGAGCCCTGAGATGTAGGGATGCATCTCGTTGCACTCGGTCTTGTTTTTACAGCTGCTGGCCCATATGGAGTAGGTCTGGAACAGATGAAACAAGGAGAGGTTAGGAAAGTGTTGTTCAAAGAGTACAAGGTAAAAGCTGAGGTTAGTAACAAGGAGCACAATGTGCATCAGATAGGGGTAGAAGGGACATCTTCCATCTGAGATTTGCATTGACCTCAGAGTGTGAATGTTTACTAATAAAAAATAAATGATGAGGTTAACTTTATGAGAATAGGTGCTCAATATACTCACCTGACTGGTTAAAATGAATACTACAAAAACACACCATGACCGTTTTTACACTTCAAAACTGGACTGCTGACAAGCACAATGGTTTGGAGATTGATGGACTAATAAAGTAAATACGAGAATATGGTTTTAGAGTGTAGAATTAGCAATGGTTAAATAAATACCATGAATGAGACTACAGAGATGAGGAGTAGGATGTTGGAGATTCTTGTGGAGAAGAGAGGCTCTCCTTTCCCCTCAGAGAGGACCTGGAACTTCTGCAGCACCAGGTAGACAAAGGCAAACAGCATCCCGTGGATAATGGCCTGAACGACACACACAAAGTCAAAACACACACATTCAGATACTAATATGTATAATAATAACAATAATAAATGCCATTTCACAGATGCTTTTATGCTAAACAACTTAGTAGTGTGTGTATATATTTTTGTATGGGTGGCTCCAGTGGGAATCAAACCCACACTCTTGATGTTACAAGCACCCTGCTCTACCGACTGAACCACACAGTACCACTTACTCACACTGACCAACCAATAGAACCATCTAGATCACTAACATTAAACATCGACCAACACATTCATCTGGGGCGGCAGTTAGCTCAGCGGTTCGAGTGTTGGGCCAGTAACCGAAAGGTCGCTGGTTCTAATACCAGCAACACCAAGTTGAAATGTACCAATATGGCTGACCCTACAAAACAACACATCAGGTGTATGTGACAATAAAAAACATGTTTGACAAGTTATTGGTGCAACTTCCTAAAGAGATGTGATACTGTGATATTTTCATACCGTATCAAGAAAATCTAATAGGAGAGAGCCACTTAAAGGGTGTCAAAACATGTTCAAATATCTACTTACAAATCGATCCAGCTTCCACCTAAACCACCACTCGTGAATGCTTCCGTTCAGCTCAAAGAGCTTGGAGACGGGCCAGACTGAGAAAATTTTCTCAAACAACCCCTGGAAGAAATAGACAGTTAAACATCCGCTGATTTAGGATCAGTTTAGCCTTTTAGATAAAATAAGATTACATGGACAGGGGGGCCTGATCCTAGATCACTATTCCTGCTCTGAGACGCTTTATGAATACAGCCATTGGTCTTAAACAGTGGCCCATACCAGTTGAGAACTTTTTAGTTCCATTCAAAATCTCAAGAGAATTAAAGCCTCTAAATGTGTGAATAAACCAGATGATGAACTCACCTGTGAATTTGCAAAGAAGCAGATGAACAGGAGTAGCCCAAGCAGCTTCACTAGAATTCCAATGTGCCACATCCCGCTACCTGTAAAAAAGACAAATGACTAAACACTCACTGTGCTGGACTGAATTTCTTCACAATTCAACACTAGTATGAATCACTTCTGAATTTAACACTTTTAAAATCAAAGCATTTCTTAGCTTTTAAAATCACTGGTTTATTTGCTATCTTTACTTCTACAGTACAATGGCTGACCCATACGGACCGTTGGCTTTCTTCTGCAGTATCTGGGGCCACATGGCCATGGTGGCGTAGATTATGACGAACCAGAAAGTGACCAGAGGCACAAAGTAGTAGAACTGGTACGGCCGATCCATCACCAGACACAAAACTATGACCAGGAAGTTGAGACGGAATAGGACCTGGAGACAGACAGGAATACAGTGAAGTTGCACCTAAACGCTGATCTGGGGTCAGTTTTGCATTTCCCCCACTAACGGTAAAATGTTATTATTGGGGGAAGGGAAGCTAATCTTTGTTCTGTACATAGGGGAATCTTCACCCCGGAGCGGACAGATACAGGAAATGGCTATTCTCACTTTTAACAAAGCATTCTAAAGAACAGACATGGAACGTGCTTAAAAATGATGATATTTATCTAAATGAACTAGAAATAGTTTGGCATGGTTGAACAGACATTGCTTTTAACAATGACACACAGAGAGGATGACTTGAGATAAGGAACTTGATACTGCAGCATAACCAAAGTACAAGCTGTGTGAAGTAAGCTTGGGCCAGACCATACGGATCCCTCTTATCAAGGGGTTCCTTATCAATACCTCTACATATGTGATCAATACAGTTGTTGTTAACTATCCATGTTTTGGTTTTTGATAAAAAATGTCATTGTTTCTATGGCATATGGTAGCACATGTCAGCAGTTGTGTATTTTACATTACATTTAGTCCCTTAGGAAAGGTAGAGCAGCTAAAACCAGTACCGCAGTAACATTTTATTAACTCTAATAAAACCTAGTAGTTACCTGGCACACTCTGTAGAGTCCAAAGTCCCCTTTGAGCCAGAAGAAGGAGAAGTGTCCGTATCCTGTCTGGAAGAGGTAGGCTGCCACCAGGACCCGAACATGCATGTACACAGGGATGAACTGGGAAGGAAGATTTACTTTTTAAAACACACCGCCCTTCACTTTATCACACATCGCAGTAAAAAAAAAAAAAAAAAATGAAATAGGTTACAGGGATACTCACACGACACATGCTTTGTTTCAGCACTTTCAAAATTAATATACATTTACATTTTACATTTAAGTCATTTAGCAGACGCTCTTATCCAGAGCGACTTACAAATTGGTGCATTCACCTATAATATCCAGTAGAACAACCACTTTACAATAGTGCATCTAAATCTTTTAAGGGGGGGCCCCCCCGGGTTAGAAGGATTACTTTATCCTATCCCAGGTATTCCTTAAAGAGGTGGGGTTTCAGGTGTCTCCGGAAGGTGGTGATTGACTCCGCTGTCCTGGCATCGTGAGGGAGCTTGTTCCACCATTGGTAAATGCTTTCTAATGCAATTATACATGTGGTCATTTAGTTCATATTCAAAGCAACAGAGTTAACACATCATTATAAATCAAAGGTAATGGTAAAACTCACGGCGCTGGCTCCAGATATGTGGTAGATGAGGATGACCAGCTGCATCCAGCCCTTCCACTCGTCGGTCTGCTCTCTGTTCAGCAGCTTGGTCTGTGTGGGAAATAGAAAATCACTGAGATAGAGGAAAGAGCCTTCTATCAGGTCAGACATGGACCATTGAGTTTAGCAGTCAACGACAACTCATTTAAAACAGAAACATCTCTGAATTCATGTAGGCCTAAGCTTCCACCTCCAAGAAACTACTCTGCAAAAAATACCACTTTTTCCAACTCCCTTAAGCATTCCATCCCAAACCCTCTCACCTCCTTGCTGTTCTCGCTGTAGAAGATCCCCAGGACAAACATATAGATGAGGGGGATGAAGAAGGTGGTGTGGGTGTAGAACTTCTGCTCCTTCATGAAGATGTCGGCCCGGTCACACAGGTAGAAGTAAGCCATGATGAGGCCCATCTTACACATGGCCTGGAACGGAGCCTTGTGGCTGAGAGGCGGCTCCGCCGTGGCCGGCTTCTTCTCCTCGCCACTCTCCACGTCGGGGGGAGTGGGCCGGGACTTCCAGTACCTGTTAATATGTTTAAACTTCACTGCTTGACATGCACGATGGATACCTGACAGCACCTACTATTCCCAGGAATGAAGATGTACTTATCTACAGATCCTAGGATACCTGACAGCACCTACTATTCCCAGGAATGAAGATGAACTTATCTACAGATCCTAGGATACCTGACAGCACCTACTATTCCCAGGAATGAAGATGAACTTATCTACAGATCCTAGGATACCTGACAGGACCTACTATTCCCAGGAATGAAGATGTACTTATCTACAGATCCTAGGATACCTGACAGAACCTACTATTCCCAGGAATGAAGATGAACTTGGATACTGGAGAAGTAACAAGCACCGTTTCCCCATCCTAGCTAAAGCTGCGCACAAGTATCTTGGTTCTCCCTGTACTAGTGTGGACAGTGAGCGCTTTTTCAGTGCAGCTTCACACATTGTAGACAAAAAAAGAAACAGACTCTCTTGTGACAAAGCCAAGGCAGTCGTTTTGTAACCCAGCCATCTAATGGCACTGGGAAAAAAAATTGACTAAGCCCTGTGGCTTTTCTGTTGTTTATTCATGGCTGGTATGGGTCAAGATTTTTATTTAATTTAAAACAAAGCAGTTTTGTTCTTTCGTAAAAAGTAATCATTTCCTAAATGAAAGATGAGATGTGTTGTAAATTCCGCATTTGCTAGTCAAGTCAGTTAAGCACATTTGAAAAGTTTAAGCCATTTATAGCAGTTTATGACAGCCTAGAGACAGTACTTTTATCAAGCAGTTAAAGCTAAAATGATTAACTGCATTTTAGTTTCAACCAATATTTAATTTTTTAAGTTTCTCCACACAGTCAAGATTGGATAGTAAGAAGAGCCACCAACAACTTAACCATCTTTGTAATACGCGGCAGCTAAAATAATTGTGTCATGAATAACTGTTGTGCGATTAAATACATTCATGGATTTGTCATTTTTCTCATTTACAAGTTATTAAACAATCTGTTCCTAACTGAACAAATGAACATGTGACACCTTGTTTCAACTATTTAGCTGTACTAGAATGCTTAAAAGGCCGATACCTTTTAAATATCTCTATCTGTATCTGTTTTTTCGGCAAGGAAAATATTGGATATCGGTATCGGCCAACAATGTCATATCGGTGCATCCAGATCACAAACCTGACGTTTTTTTTAAAGAGACAGTGAACAAATTTGAATGTAATGCATCTCAATCGGAAAATAGTGCTTTTACACAATGTAGAAACCTAATATTCTACAAATGACTTTCATTTTAATGACATGGATTCGTATCAACAATTTAGTTTTTATAATAAACTCATGTGTTTACAGTGTTACATATTTTCTAGGGCACAACATGTGCTTCAAAAGCAGCTAGAATTCATATAGGCTCAATGTAGGCTGTATCTCGATCAATAAAAAAAACATTTTTCTGGTGCTACTAAATTTCATGGGGTGCTCCTAACATTTTTTACGCTGGGAGCCCTGGCTCTTAACAACACAAAATAGTCAAGGTGCATATGTTTCAGTATATGTGGCCCCAGCGGGAATAGAACCCATGACCCTCTAACCGACTGAGCCACAAGGGAGCGTGTACCTGTTGTGGCCCAGAGCATGAAGCACCAGGAATACCAGTGCTGAGCCCAGGAAGACGCAGCCCGTCAGTTTCTGGAGGAGGTTGGGGGCCGGCAGGGACTGGCAGCAGGAGCCGTCGATGGGCCGCAGGACCTTGTTGCACACAGCGTTCATCAGGATCATGGCACCCTGGTGGAGGGTAGAGAGATATTTTTATAGAGCGGAAGACTCAGTGCAAGCCTTGTCCTGGCTCCGGATGAAGGGTAACGGTTAGGTTTACTGTGACAGGGTTATCAGGTGTAGGGTGAAGTTGCCCTTAGACGTGGATCTTGCGTCAGTTTTGCATTTTCCCCACTAACGGTTAGGATTAGGGGGAGGAGAAGCTGATCCTAGACCTGTACCTTTGGGAAATTTCATACCCGGGGCAGGTTAGAATGAGCCATGCGCAGCTCGTGCTGTAACAGACTCGCAGGTTACCGCAGTCTTAAGGTATGTAACCTTATACGTACGGCCCAGTACATCGCTGGGGCTAAGCTCCTGCCTGCCATCCAGGACCTCTACACCAGGAGGTGCCAAAGGCCCTAAAATTGTCAAAGACCCCAGCCACCCCAGTCATAGACTGTTCTCTCTACTACCACATGGCAAGCGGTACCGGAGTGCCAAGTCTAGGACCAAAAGGCTTCAACAGCTTTTATCCGGACTATTTGCATTGTGTGTGTGTGTCCCCAACGCCTATTTTACACTGCTGCTACTCTCTGTTTATCATATATGCATAGTCACTTTCTTTCATGTACATACTACCAAAATTAGCCCGACTAACCGGTTCTCCCGCACATTGGCAACCCGGACTATCTGCACTGTGTCCCGCCACTCTCTCTTTTACGCTACTGCTACTCTCTGTTAAACATATATGCATAGTCAATTTAACCATACCGACATGTAAATACTAGCTCAATTAGCCCGTCTAACCGGTGCCTGTATACAGCCTCGCTACTGTATATAGTCTCGCTACTGTTATTACTCACTGTCTTTTTACTGTAGTTTTTTATTTCCTTACTTATCTATTGTTCACCTAATACCGATTTTTTACTTAAAAATTACACTGTTGGTTAGGGCATTTCACTAAGGTCTACACCGGTTGAATTCGGCTCAGGTGACAAATAAATTTGATTTGATTTCTGTTTGTACTTTGAACCCTGTCCTCAAAGACTCTGTTTCTATAAAAGGGGAGAACACCAATCATCTACTAACTAGGCAAATGCAGGTGAACATAGAAGCTGTCAAATGTTCAATGAATTAGTGCAAGGTATACGGGATGGACAGTGTAATTTGACATGGTGCTGGTTAAGAGAGTCATAGAGCCTGACGGTTTTTCAGCACTAAACTGTTTCAAACTAGACATATTTCATTTTTGTTTCTTTTTTAGCCTTAATCCAGCTGTTATTTGATCATACAGATGCAGGAGGAGGTGCCGGCCAGATCACCTAAACACCTACCACGTTCCGGGTGTTCTCGGGCAGGTGCAGGCCATCAGCTGATTGGGCAATGGTTTCTATGGCAGCCTGGCGCGAGGCGCCCAAGAACCTGACTCTGGTCTTGGCGTTCTTCTTGTTGCTGTTCAGAGTGCCGAGCGCCGCCTCATTGTACAGCTCCAACTGCTCGTTAGTAATCATCTTCCTGTTAACACTCAGAATTTCCTCATGGACAGGGTCTGGAGGAGAGAGAGAGGGGGCATGAGAGAGGGGGGGTTGAAAGAGAGCGATGGAGGGGGAGGAGGACAGTGAGATTGGAAAGAGACGGAAGAAGAGAGAAAATAAAGAAAGATGGAGCGAGGGAAGAGAGCGAGAGAGAAATGCTTAATCAATATAAATTCCTCACTTTTAAAGCACTCATATACATGTCTCCTTTTGATTGACTAGTAGATGAACAGTAAAGCACTAACCCTGTAAAACCCAGTAGACCTCCCCATCCTCAGCCAGCTGTTCCAGAGGCAAGGAGATGGCTGTGAGGTTGGCCCTGTACTGTTGCAGCGCCTCGCTGCTGCCACTACGCAACTTGATGGACCACTATGGGAAAGATTGAAATCTCTATGATGAAATGCATCTAAACTATGCAGGAGGAAATGTGATAAATATGTGGTTAACATGAGTTGAGAGTGAGCATATTTCACTAACAGTGGCAGCTCCGATGATGACGACATCTGGTTTTACAGAAGGATCCTGAAACACAGTCAAGAAGTCATATTAAATCATGCCATGTTACCATTTTGGAATGATCTTAAAATCGCAGTAAACTGTTGCTATGTATCGTCTGCTTACGGGCAACAGAAATAGCCTAATGCTGAGGGCTCTTCCAAGGGCTCAATTCAATCAAACCTAAATAAATCACAGTATTTATACAGTAGCACTTAAATATAAATTCTCTTGCATATTGCATATGCATTGTCAAACAAAAAATACATTGTAAAAATCTCTCATTAAAGTACACACTTTCACGAATAAGACGCGGATGTTTGAGGACAGAAGAGGTATAAACAAAGATGTGATTCCCATTATGTTGGATTAGATCAGTGCTTCAAACTTTTTATAGTCCCGCACCCCTTCAAAACATTCAACCTCCAGCTGCCTACCCCCTCTAGCACCAGGGTCAGTGCACTCTCAAATGTAGTTTTTACCATCATTGTAAGCCTGCCACACACACATTATATGATACATTTATTAAACAGTAGGAGTTTGTCACAACCCGGCTCGTGGGAAGTGACAAAGAACTCTTATAGGACCAGGGCACAAATAACAATCAATAATTACATATAAAACTTTATTTGTTCATCAAAAATGGTGAATAGCTCACCACAGGTTAATGAGAAGGGTGTGCTTGAAAGGATGCCCATAACTCTGCAATGTTGGGTTGTATTGGACAGTCTCAGTCTTAAATCATTTTCCACACACAGTCTGTGCCTGTATTTAGTTGTCATGCTAGTGAGGGCCGAGAATCCTCTCACATAGGTACGTGGTTGCAGAAGGCATCAGTGTCTTAACAGCGAGATTTGCCAAGGCAGGATACTCTGAGTGCAGCCCAATCCAGAAATCAGTCAGTTGCTTCTGATTAAATTAAATTTTCACAGAACCGTTTGAAATTTCGATGAGGCTCTCCTGTTCAGATATCGGTAAGTGGACTGGAGGCAGGGCATGGAGGAAGGTCCTTGTTAATGCAGACAGAGAAGAGCTCTTACTTCTTAATCATAGCCTCAATTTTATCCAGCACTTTGAATATAGTTGCATAGTCCCTGTAATCCTAGATTCAGATCATTCAGGCGAGAAAAAACCTCACCCAGATAGGCCAATCGTGTGAGAAACTCATCATCATGCAAGCGGTCAGACAAGTGAAAATTATGGTCAGTAAAGAACTTTAAGCTTGTGTCTCAATTCAAAAAAACGTGTCAATACTTTGCCCCTTGATAACCAGCACACTTCTTCTGTATGTTGTAAAAGCATTACATGGTCGCTGCCCATATCATTGCATAGTGCAGAAAATACACGAGAGTTCAGGCGCCTTGCTTTAACAAAGTTAACCATTTTCACTGTAGTGTCCAAAACGTCTTTCAAGCGGTCAGGCATTCCCTTGGCAGCAAGAGCCTCTCGGTTGAAGCTGCAGTGTACCCAAGTGGCGTCGGGGGCAACTGCTTGCACGCGCGTTACCACTCCACTATGTCTCCCTGTCATGGCTTTTTGCACCATCAGTACAGATACCAACACATCTTGACCACCAAAGTCCATTTGATGTTACAAAGCTGTCCAGTACTTTAAAAATATCCTCTCCTGTTTTCCTGGATTCTAGAAGAGGATGTCTTCCTTAATTGACCCCCCATAAACGTAACGGACATATACCAGGCCCGCCAAGTCTGTTGACTCATCCAGCTGTAACGCATAGAACTCACTGGCTTGTATGCGAAGCAGTAATTGTTTCAAAACATCTCCTGCCATGTCACTGATGCATCGTGATACAGTGTTGTTTGAATAAGTCATTGTCTATAGTTTTTTGGGTCTTTTCCCCCAGCATGGTCCCAGCCATATCCGAGGCAGCAGGAAGAATTAAGTCCTCCACAATAGTATGGGGCTTGCCTGTCCCAGCCACTCGGTAGCTCACCATATAAGACGCTTCTAGCCCCTTCTTATTAATGGTATCTGTTGCTTTTATACATCTTACTACTCAAAAGAAATCTTAATTCTCGCTCAAAAAACTAAACTGGCTTATTTTTCAAATTGGCTTTTTTTTTTTATGTCTGCGCAAGAGTGAATGTTTCATCGAGTTGTGAGATTGTGTTTATATGTGCAAAAGTACTCTGTGGCTGAGGAAAGACACTACTCCCAATATAAGTGAACCCCAAATCAATGTAGTTCTCATATTTGCGCCTCTTCGATGGTCCAACGTCCCTGTCTGTTGTTCTGTGCTTTCCCAGGTAAGTAAGCAGTAACTCTTCGGCTGCATAATATTCACAACTGTCAGTGTCCATGCTAGCTGGGCTAACAACAAATGTAGAATTACTGATGCTAGCATTGGATGTGCTCGTGGAAGCAGAACAACTTGTGTGGTCGACAGATGCAGGTATAGTATTGCTGCTAGTTGATAAGTCATTGAAAATGGATGTCACTTTTTAAATGATTAAACTGGAATTACAGTTTACTTTTTGAATTGACCCCAAACCTGTGTTAGATACACTGGCTTGCGAAATAATTTACCCCCTTTGGCATTTTTCCTATTTTGTTGCCTTACAACCTGGAATTAAAATAGATTTTTTGAGGGTTTGAATCATTTGATTTACACAACCTGCCTACCACTTTGAAGATGCAAAATATTTTTATTATTATGGAACAAACATGAAATTAGATAAAGTGTGCAAAACTATTCACCCCCTTTGTAGAGCCCCCTTTTGCAGCAATTACAGCTGCAAGTCTCTTGTTGTCTCTATAAGCTTGGCACATCTAGCCACTGGGATTTTTGCCCATTCTTCAAGGCAAAACTGCTCCTGCCATTTCAAGTTGGATGGGTTCCGCTGGTGTACAGCAATCTTTAAGTTGAGACTGGAACCTCCGTCCCAGTCTCAAATCTCTGGAACAGGTTTCCCTAAAGAATTTCCCTGTATTTAGCGCCATCCATCATTCCTTCAATTCTGACCAGTTTTCCAGTCCCTGCCGATGAAAAACATCCCCACAGCATGATGCTGCCACCACCATGCTTCAATGCGGGGATGTTGTTCTCGGGGTGATGGGTTTGCGCCAGACTTAGCGTTTTCCTTGATGGCCAAAAAGCTACATTTCAGTCTCATCTGACCAGAGTACCTTCTTCCATATGTTTGGGGAGTCTCCCACATGCTTTGTGGTGAAGACCAAACACGTTTGCTTTTTTTCTTTTCTTTAAGGAATGTCTTTTTTTCTGGCCACTCTTCTGTAAAGCCCAGCTCTGTGGAGTGTACGGCTTAAAGTGGTCCTATGGACAGATATTCCAATCTCCGCTGCGGAGCTTTGCAGCTCCTTCAGCATCATCTTTGGTCTCTTTGTTGCCTCTCTGATTAATGCCCTCCTTGCCTGGCCCGTGAGTTTTGGTGGGCGGCCATCTCTTGGCAGGTTTGTTGTGGTGCCATATTCTTTACATTTTGTTAATAATGGATTTAATGGTGCTCCGTGGGATGTTCAAAGTTTCTGATCTTTTTTATAACCCAACCCTGATCTGCATTTCTCCACAGCTTTGTCCCTGACCTGTTTGGAGAGTTCCTTGGTCTTCATGGTGCCCCTTGCTTAGTGGTGTTGCAGACTCTGGGGCCATTCAGAACAGATGTATATACAGTTGAAGTCGGAAGTTTACATACACTTAGGTTAGGTTGGAGTCATTAAAACTCATTTTTCAACCACTCCACAAATTTCTTGTTAACAAACTATAGTTTTGGCAAGTCGGTTAGGACACCTACTTTGTGCATGACAAGTCATTTTTCCATCAATTGTTTACAGATAGATTATTTCACTTATAATTCACTATCACAATTCCAGTTGGTCAGAAGTTTACATACACTAAGTTGACTGTGAATTGGAAAATTCCAGAAATGTATGTCATGGCTTTAGAAGCTTCTGATAGGCTAACTGACATAATTTGAGTCAATTGGAGGTGTACCTGTGGATGTATTTCAAGGCCCACCTTCAAACTCAGAGCCTCTTTGCTTGACATCATGGGAAAATCAAAAGTACTCAGCCAAAAAAAGATTGGAGACCACAAGTCTGGTTCATCCTTGGGAGCAATTTCCAAACGCCTGAAGGTACCATGTTCATCTGTACAAACAATAGTATGCAAGTACAAACACCATGGGTCCACGCAGCCGTCATACCGCTCAGGAAGGAGACGTGTTCTGTCTCCTAGAGATGAACGTACTTTGGTGCGAAAAGTGCAAATCAATACCAGAACAACAGCAAAGGACCTTGTGAAGATGCTGGAGGAAACAGGTACAAAAGTATGTATATCCAAAGTAAAACGAGTCCTATATTGACATAACCTGAAAGGCTGCTCAGCAAGGAAGAAGCCACTGCTCCAAAACGGACATAAAAAAAGCCAGACTACGGTTTGCAACTGCACATGGGGACAAAAATCGTACTTTTTGGAGAAATGTCCTCTGGTCTAATGAAACAAAAATATTACTGTTTGGCCATAACGACCATCGTTATGTTTGGAGGAAAAAGGGGGACGCTTGCAAGCCGAAGAACACCATCCCAACCGTGAAGCACAGGGGTGGCAGCATCATATTGTGGGGGTGCTTTGCTGCAGGAGGGGCTGGTGCACTTCACAAAATAGATTGCATCATGAGGTAGGAAAATTATGTGGATATATTGAAGCAACATCTCAAGACATCAGTCAGGAAGTTAAAGCTTGGTTGCAAATGGGTCTTCTAAATGGACAATGACCCAAAGCATACTTCCAAATGGCTTAAGGACAACAAAGTCAAGGTATTGGAGTGGCCATCACAAAGCCCTGACCTCAATCCTATAGCAAATGTGAGGGCAGAACTGAAAAAGCATGTACGAGCAAGGAGGCCTACAAAACTGACTCAGTTACACCAGCTCTGTCAGGAGGAATGGGCCAAAATTCACCCAACTTATTGTGGGAAGCTTGTGGAAGGCTACCCGAAACATTTGGCCCAAGTTAAACAATTTAAAGGCAATGCTACCAAATAGTAATTGAGTGTATGTTAACTTCTGACCCACTGGGAATGTGATAAAACATACTCTCTACTATTATTCTGACATTTCACGTTCTTAAAATGAAGTGGTGATCCTAACTGACCTAAGACAGGGAATTTTTACTAGGATTAAATGTCAAGAATTGTGAAAAACTGAGTGTAAATGTATTTGGCTAAGGTGTATGTAAACTTCCGACTTAAACTGTATACTGAGATCATGTGACACTTAAATAAAGTCTACCTGTGTGCAATCAAACTAATTATGTGACCTCTGAAGGTAATTAGTTGCACCAGATCTTATTTAGGGACTTCATAGCAAAGGGCGTGAATACATATGCACACACCACTTTTCCGTTTGTATTTTTTTGAATTTTTTTAAACAAGTAATTTTTTTCATTTCACTTCACCAATTTTAACTATTTTGTGTATGTCCATTACATGAAATCCAAATAAAAATCAATTTGAATTACAGGTTGTAATGCAACAAAATAGGAAAAAATAATTTTGCAAGGCACAGTACATGTACTTGCCTTTACCTCTGTCCATGACATCAAGCGCTCCTTCAGAGAGTTATTCACCTCTGCATACCACAGGAAGTCCTAACAACAAAACAGGAAACAATCGATCTTATCGGGACAATCCCCAAAATAAACATGCTGTTTGCCTTGAAAGAAAAAATTATAATTGGGAGGCGAATCTACATTTACGTCAATTAGCAGGCGCTCTTATCCAGAGCGACTTACACATTGGTGCATTCACCTTATGATATCCAGTGGAACAAGCACTTTACAATAGTACATCTATATCTTTTTTTGGGGGGGGGGGGGATCTACATCCTCAAATTAAAAAAAGGACATTGTTATTGTTGACTGAGACAGAGGAGATGTGAAAAGAGAGATACACAAATAGCTCACCACATTGACTGAAGAGCTCCTATCTTCAAAGGGAATGTTCTCGTGCTAGTGGACAGACATCACAACAGGGGATAAAACAGTCACTGTCCCTATTTCTCTACTCAAGATTAGAGCATTGACTGAGTGCAGCAACTACCCATCTTATTTTAGGAATACCATGGCTAAAAATCATATATACACACATATATATGATAGACACACACACACTTACATTTGAGCAATTCAGCATACGCTCTTATCCAGAACAACCTCCAGGAGTAATAAGAGTTATGCACTTAAGAGGTGAATACTAATTTAACTGACTTTTGAATAATTCTGCATTGATGTCAATGGGAGCTTTGAGAGTCACTCAAGGGCAGAGATCTCAAGTTAAGATTCAGCCATAAGCTCAGAGATTCATGTTTGTGTGTGCTTTATGCCAGGGGGATTTAGCTTACCTTCCTTCCATTCTCTCTTTGTGTAGGATCGATTATTTGTATGTATGAATAGAATAGCTGCCGTATTCTGGAATCGCCAATGAAGGCCACCCTTTTCCCAGCAAGGCAAGTCTTTGCTTCACTGTGGGAAAAAACAACAACTAATGACTCACTCGCACATAGTAACAACAACTGACAAACAATTTGATAATTGTGTAGTTGTGGGCTTGGTTAAAATGCTATCAAAAGTATGTAACACATTTTACACACACACCACACTTACATACATTCCCCCCATTGGTGTGACTCACATGCTTTTATATTTGTGCATCATACAGCCATAGGGCTGCCATACGTTTTCTCCTAAGAACCGACCACTGGACAGCAACCACTCACATGTGTCTCCGCCTGAGGGGAAGACAGAGAGAACATTCCAGTAAGCCATACCAAAAACACACACACAATGAAACCAGCTGCCTCTACACAATTTTCAACACTACAAATGCAGCAGTGCGGGCAATGCAAGGTTCAGCCAAGACACCACTGCAGCCTGCAGTACAAATTAAGCCATCAACATTTTCCACTAAATCACACACATCTCATGGCGTTCACTTGTGTTCTAATTGAATAGAACCATCTGGCAATTAATCAATGCAAACGAGCAAAAGATGTGGGGTGACAAGAAAAGGCGTCAAGAGCAGCCAATGTCAACACCAGCCAGACAACAGCAGCAGCTGTTCTCAGTGTACACACAGAGAGCCCACTGTGTCCTATGCCTTCCATAAACAAAGATCACTGTATGCAAGCCATCATCCGGGAGGCGAACGCTTGCCTCCCAGATACAAACAATCATTTATAAATGGCCAGCTAGGCTCCTGCCTCATCTGTGGCTGTATGTGCATAATTGCCAATCATAAGACATACATTAGCTTCCACAGTTAGCCACAGACTACTATGGCTTTATTATCCCCACTATCAAATAAACAGTGATGTCAAATTTGAGCTTCCCGTAAAAATAAAAAATAAATGACGCTCTACGGTAACTAGCAAGCGTTAGCTAGTTATTACCACGCGCACGCGCAGTAGGCCACTTACGTTAACTTTTAAAGAGCTCATTAGCTAACGTTAACTGACCAGTTAACTAACGTTTGCTTAGGTTGATGACAGATAAGAGACATATTAACTAACAAGCTAGTTGCAATCAGCTAATACAGTAGGCTAGTTTGCCAGTAAGAGCGTAACGTTACTAGCTAGCTACTACAATGATGTAATTAAACATGGGTTAACTCGCGACGATGCCACTAGGATACTTTACACATTGTGCTTGACTGTCTCTTGGTTGAATGCATCCCAGCTATGCACCAAATATGTTATATATCATTGTTCTATCTATGCTAAAACGATGTAGTTAACGTTAGTTAGCTAATTCAGGCTCCTGCAAGTGTATTCATGCTTCCTTGCAATTGCTTAGCTGTAGCTAAGTCCTTGCGGTTTTATTATTATGTTTTCTCAATTTGCAAATACCATATTGTTGTAACTAGTAAGATTGTGTTAGCAAACGCCCTAACAGCGAGCAAAATGGGCCAAAGGGGAGCTAACGTTAGCTAGCTACAAGTTCCCCGAACACATTTGAGTCAAGTGTCTGTTAGCCAGGCAACGTTACGTTAGTTATCTAACAAACATATTTAAGCCAGTCGCTTACCTCCATAATACCGAGAAGCTGTGTGAAACACGGTGAGTAGAATGACGGCAGCGAGAGATAATAATTTAGCATTTTTAATGCAAAAATACTGATTTATTTCCCGTTTGCCTAGGCTATAGGCCAGGACCGCCATCTTGGCTCCTCCATGACAACAAGTAGACAAATAGGATTCCACGGGGTGGTCGGGGGCTGAGTACACCCGCGCGTCCACGCATCCGCTGTCTGGCACTGTTGTGTGGGGCATAGCCGGTGCGCGATTTCCGACGCTGTTCGTAAACCTGCGGCTGGTCCAGACACCTGCTTTTCACCTTCCGTCGTCAATGCAAACATGATTTAAATAAATCAACAGTACAATTAAAGGATCCTGAAAACGTATGCTGCAAAATCGTATCAGTTGTTTGAATTGTATTCATTGTGTTGTCATCAGGGGCTCCAGAGTGGCGCAGCGTCGTCCGGGTTTGACCGGGGTAGGCCATCATTGTAAATAAGTATTTGTTCTTAAATCCAAGAGGTTAAACATGACTTGCCTAGTTAAATTAAAAAATCATTCCGTTCCTGGAACGATAGAAATTGATATCAACTGATGGTACAATGATCTGAAAGACAAAGCAATTAGCTGCAGATGCTCCAATGAAGATTACATCAAATTGCGGGTGTTAATGGGGGATGTAGCGAAATTCTTGTGCTTCTAGCTCCGACAGTGCAGTAATATCTAACAAGTAATATCTAACAAATTACACAACATATACCCAATACACACAAACCTAAGTAGGAATTAATTAAATATGGACGAGCGATGTCAGAGCAGAACGGACTAAGATACAGTAGAATAGTATAGAAAAACAGTATATACATATGAGATGAGTAATGCAAAATATGTAAGCATTATTAAGTGACTAAGATACCGTAGAATAGTATAGAATACAGTAGATACATATGAGATGAGTAATGCAAGATATGTAAACAGTATTAAGTGACAAAGATACCGTAGAATAGTATAGAATACAGTAGATACATATGAGAGGAGTAATGCCAGATAGGTAAAACATTAAAGTGACTAGTGTTCCATTCATTAAAGTGGCCAGTAATTCCTAGTCTATGCCTATTGGCAGCAGCCACTCAATGTGCTAGTGATGGCTGTTTAACAGTCTGATGGCCTTGAGATAGAAGCTGTTTTCCAGTCTCTCGGTCCCAGCTTTGATGCACCTGTACTGACCTCGCCTTCTGGATGATAGCGGGGTGAACAGGCAGTGGCTCGGGTGGTTGTTGTCCTTGATGATCTTTTTGGCCTTCCTGTGACATCGGGTGGTGTAGGTGTCCTGGAGGGCAGGTAGTTTGCCCCCGGTGATGCGTTGTGCAGACCTCACTACCCTCTGTAGAGCCTTACGGTTATGGGCGGAGCAGTTGCCGTACCAGGTGGTGATACAGCCCAACAGGATTCTCTCGATTGTGCATCTGTAAAAGTTTGTGAGTGTTTTTGGTGACAAGCCGAATTTCTTCAGCCTCCTGAGGTTGAAGAGGCGCTGCTGCCCCTTCTTCACCACACTGTCTGTGTGGGTGGACCATGTCAGTTTGTCCGTGATGTGTATGCCGAGGAACTTAAAACTTTCCATCATCTCCACTACTGTCCCGTCAATGTGGATAGGGGGCTGCTCCCTGCTGTTTCCTGAAGTCCACGATCATCTCCTTTGTTTTGTTGACATTGAGTGTGAGGTTATTTTCCTGACACCACACTCCGAGGGCCCTCATCTCCTCCCTGTAGGCCGTCTCGTCGTTGTTGGTAATCAAGCCTACCACTGTAGTGACGTCTGCAAACTTGATGATTGAGTTGGAGGCATGCATGGCCACGCAGTTGTGGGTGAACAGGGAGTACAGGAGAGGGCTGAGAACGCACCCTTGTGGGGCCCCAGTGTTGAGGATCAGCGGGGTGGAGATGTTGTTACCTACCCTCACCACCTGGAGGCGGCCTGTCAGGAAGTCCAGGACCCAGTTGCACAGGGCGGGGTCGAGACCCAGGGTCTCGAGCTTAATGACGATTTTGGAGGGTACTATGGTGTTAAATGCTGAGCTGTAATCGAGGAACAGCATTCTTACATAGGTATTCCTCTTGTCCAGATGGGTTAGGGCAGTGTGCAGTGTGATTGCGATTGCGTCGTCTGTGGACCTATTGGAGCGGTAAGCAAATTGGAGTGGGTCTAGGGTGTCAGGTAGGGTGGAGGTGATATGGTCCTTGACTAGTGATAAGGGAATTTATATGCTTAAAGGTAATGACTAAACAATTCCACCCTGTCATGTAATTATGACATTATGTAACCAATATAATTAATAATTAGACAAACGTAACTACCATAAATTCCGGACTATAAGCCTCAACATTTTTCCCAGGCTTTGAACCCCACGGCTTAAACAATGACGCGGCTAATATATGGATTTTTCCCGCTTTCAATGTTTTTTTTTCCCCCAAAAAAAACACATTCTGTGACGTGCTCAGTTTTTTGGCGGCATGAAGCTTTCATTAGACCAATGAAATTGCCGAACGGGTTAAGGTCAAACAACTTTTTTGTTTACTGTTTAGATTAAATCGAGCGCTCTCAAACTTCCCACCATTCTGATTACGGTAGTCATTTTGTCACCCTCATCATGGCAAAGAAATGCATATGAAATGCATATGATGCAGCTTTCAAGTTGAAGGCGATTAATCTGGCTGTTGGAAAAGGAAATAGAGCTGCTGCACGGGAGCTTGGTCTTAATGAGTCGATGATAAGATGTTGGAAACAGCAGCGTGAGGAATTGACTCAGTGCAAAAAGACAACTAAAGCTTACTGCTAATTTTTTATTTTTTGTTACAAGCCGTGTTTCGTTAAAGCCTATTTATTTTTGTTACAAGCCGTGTTTCGTTAAAGCCTATTTATTTTTGTTACAAGCGGTGTTTCGTTAAAGCCTATTTATTTTGTTACAAGCCGTGTTTCGTGAAAGCCTGTGTAAAGTTCATTTGTTTCAATGTACCGGTAGGCACCTGCGGCTTATAGACATGTGCGGCTTATTTATGTTCAAAAAAATAATAATCTTTAATTCAGTGGGTCCGGCTTATATTCAGGTGCGCTTAATAGTCCAGAAATTACGGTATAAGTAATTATTAGATTCTGTAACATGTATAATGAATTAGAATGATAAACTTCAGTCTTATAAGGTTTGGTTGAGACAAGTAGAAATGTGTGTGTGACTAAGAAGATACCGAGAACAATTAAACTGTGTGACCTGACCTGGCCTGGCTAGAACTCTGAGAAACCTACGGCAGGACAGGGAGTCCTGTCAAGGACTAATCTCTGGGGAATGGAACTGTCACTTTGGTAATGATAAACAGTGGTGAGAACCATGGGGAAGGATACATTCCACCTACTGTTCATGTGTATGTATGTGCGTAGGCTATCTACTGTTTGTGTGGAGGTATGTGCGTAAGTAGGGAGTGAGTTATAAAATGGCATGTCTTTGTATTGTGGACTTTAGAACGTTCTCGTGAATAAATTGTACAAACCTTTTGCATAAGTTGGGTCTTTGCCTAATTATTATTAAACCCAGGGTCTTACAAGCCTTGGGGATTGGTCAAAGCTTAATTGATTGTTAGTTATTATCATTGGGATTGACAATTCTCGTGACAACTAGTATCTCAAAGCACTTCATGATGACGGAAGTGAGTGCTACGGGGCGGGAGTCATTTAGCTCAGTTACCTTAGGTAATAGGTAAAATGTATCGGTGCTCATCGGCCATTGGACATAAACATTACACAAGTTGGAAATCGCAAATTCAACAATGAGTGGTTTGGAAGGAATCAGTGACAGTGGCTAACTGCAAGCATTGCAAAGCAATCTCTAGACTGCTATTCAGTGGAGTGGCTGTGTGGTCCCAAATCTGGGATTAAACATTCAACATGGGCCATGCTGTCAATGAAGTATGATTTGTGCCGCGCTCAAGACTACTGTTAACTCGGAACTGCAAAAAACTTGACTTCAGTGAGTTCAAGACAACTGGGAATCCCGGAAAAACGAGCTCCAGCAGGGAAATACGTTTTTAACGGTCATCCAACTCGGAATTGTAAGTCGGAAACACGGGCCTCTTTCTAGAGCTACGACCTGAAGATCAATCACGTCATCATGATTCAACTCTTTCTCGTGCACTGCTCGGTGATGTAAGCGATACCGATTTAATAAGAACTGTCTACCGATTACCTTCTGAAGGACAAGTGCTGCTAAAAAGGGACAGTCATTTGAGGGTGACTTATCTTGAATGCTTCTCCTGTGTTATACACTGAGACGGTAGGCCTAATCAATAATGCCGTCAAACTTGGGGGGCAACTTGGTCTAGTGCTATTGTCTGGATCAGGCGGCCTGCAGGCCAAATGAGCACTCTGCTGCGCTTCATTCAATTAATTAGGTTTAGTGACCTTTGTATCACATTACCATTCTATGTGTGAAGAATTGGCCATTTTTTTACTCCTTTCCCAAATAAATGATTCTATGTAATATATTAACAAAACTGTAAGTGCTATTCTGTTTATTTTTTATAAAAAGAACACACCATCATGTTGATGTAGCAAGTGACACTTTGCTTCTTGAAAATACTATATCCTGAAAACTTGACTGCTGACATATAAAACATTTTGGGACTGTATCAACAGTGGGCTAATGAAAACAATTCCTAAATAAAAAAATGTGAGTGGATTTTTCCTTTAACCCCTCCACATTAGGGTTAGGCAAGTTGCTTTACATTTGTACACACATATTTTACTTTTTACAACAAATAAACACAATAGCATAGCACTTGCAGTTTTGTTAATATATTATATACAATCACTTCCATCCTCTATTGTAGGCCTACTAATGGTGCTGTATGTATGACTGCGTATGTGCTTCACAGCTCTTTTATTCCCAGCTGATTCATGTTCATAACCAACGAATGCACACTAATCACCCTGAAATATACATGTAGTTTCACCTTTCAGCTTGCTCTGCCTCTGTGTGTTGCTGGGTGCTCTGTATTGTATTGTCTTTTGACCAGTTGTTCTGGGTTCACAGGTGTTGTGGATGTCGTAGTGTAATGTAATAGGAATTTCCAGGTGATGGAAAGAGAAGAGCAGTGGCAGATAAGCAGTCGCTCCATCCATTATCACGAGCCCGGGTGCCACCAACCTCTTGTGGTGCACAGATAGGGCTCTACCCATTTGAGCACATGCGCATTTGCTCTTACAGTATCTAAAGTGCCATTTTGGCCGATGGTATAATCCCCCCCGCCACCCCACAATATATTTTTGATATACATTTTTTGTCATTTTTCAGAGCCTGCAAGTTGTCATGACATCATCATCAAGTTCACCAACCCCCATCCCGTCCGTTGGTTGCGCCTGTTGTTCTGCCCTGTACAGAGCTTGCACGCCCAGTTGCGCCTGTTTCCCAGTCTGCCCTGCACAGAGATTGCATGAGCCTGGTATCCAAACATGAATGGCTTGAGAGATGCGGCCACCGGGAGAGTGTGTGTAGGTAGCTACCTAATTTAAATATCAACAATACTGCCACAGCAGCATACCATTTGATCAACACTTGATAACACTTGATTTAGCCTACATCATCAGTAAAATCACTGGGGAATCCAAAGCCAGGGAAAAAGCCATATGGCAACCTATGTGTTGTGATAATTGCATTGTTTGCTCTATAACCTGTTAGTTCTTATGCCTTGCCATAAAAATAGGCCAAAGGTCGAGACAATAAGAAGACACAGTGGCAAAATACATTCAACCACACCTTTTTTTCATCACAAAACAGGAGAGCAACATCTGTCCGGTGAAGTCCACAAAGTATAACAAACAGTTACATACAGGGGCGCAAGTTTGGTATTAGAAGTGTTTTTTAAACACTTCAAACAGCCTACCCGACTGCTCGGAGGTGTCCACATGGTCCTAAAGCATACCGTTGGCTTGTTTTGTATCACATTCCAATGACAAAACTTGGGGGGACAAAAATGCAATTTCAGAATGTGGGGGGGGACATGTCCCCCCACCATCAGTGAAAGTTGCGCCCCTGGTTACATGACAAAAGCATGGCCAAGCAAGTTCATGTTTCCGACGTTTTCGGACTACCAAACAACCATTGATTTAGAACCACGGAGTCAAAGAGAAAACAGTAGCTGCCTACACTATTCCAGCACCATTTCAACTTACACATTTCAACATCATCAAATCACCTATGCTTAGTTTAATACAGTGGCATTTTCTTGATTGCTTATGGCCTTATACAGCTTGTTGAGTGCGGGCTTAGTGCCAGCTTCGGTTTGTGGTGGCAAATAGATGGCTACAAAAAATATAGTTTTCATCTATATTTTTCGTAGCCGTCTATTTACCACCACAAACCGACACTGGCACTAAGACCGCACTCAACGAGCTGAATAAAGCCATAAGCAAACAATAAAATGCTCATCCAGAAGCGGCACTCCTAGTGGCCAGAGACTTTAACGCAGGCAAACATAAATCTTTGTTACCTAATTTCTACCAGCATGTCACATTTGCAACCAGAGGGGAAAAAAACTCTAGACCACCTTTACTCCACACACAGAGATGTGTACAAAGCTCTCCCTCGCCCACCATTTGGAAAATCTGACCATAACTCTATCCTCCTGATTCCTGCTTACAAGCAAAAACTAAAGCAGGACGCACCAGTGACTCGGTCAATAAAAAAGTGGTCAGATGAAGCACACGCTAAGCTACAGCACTGTTTTGCAAGCACAGACTGGAATATGTTCCGGGATTCATCCAATGGCATTGAGGAGTATACCTCCTCAGTCACCGGCTTTATCAATAAGTGCATCGACGACAACGTCCCCACAGTGACTGTGCGTACATATCCCAACCAGAATCCATGGATTACATGCAACATCCACACCGAGCTAAAGGCTAGAGCTGCCGCTTTCAAGGAGCAGGACACCAATCTGGACGTTTCTAAGAAATCCCGCAATGCCCTCCGACGAACCATCAAACAGGTAAAGCATCAATACAGGACTAAGATTGAATCTTACTACACCAGCTCTGATACTCGTCAGATGTGGCATGGCTTGCAAACTATTACAGACTACAAAGGGAAGCACAGTCGCGAGCTGCCTAGTGACACAAGCCTACCAGACAAGCTAAATTACTTCTATGCTTGCTTCGAGGTAAGTAACACTGAAACATGCATGAGAGCATCAGCTGTGATCACGCTCTCCATAGCCGATGTGAGTAAGACCTTTAAACAGGTCAACATTCACAAGGCCGCAGGGCCAGACGGATTACCAGGACATGTACTCCGAGCATGCGCTGACCAACTATCAAGTGTCTTCCCAGACATTTTCAATCTGTCCCTGACTGAGTCTTTAATACCAACATGTTTCAAGCAGACCACCACAGGCCCTGTGCCCAAGAACACTAAGGTAACCTGCCTAAATGACTACCGACCCGTAGCACTCACGTCTGTAGCCATGAAATGTTTTGAAAGGCTGGTCATGGCTCACATCAACATCATTATCCCAGAAACCCTAGACCCACTCCAATTTGCATACCGCCCTAACAGATCCACAGATGACGCAATCTCTATTGCACTCCACACTGCCATTTCCCACCTGGATAAAATTAACACCTATGTGAGATTGCTGTTCATTGACTACAGCTCAGCGTTCAACACCATAGTGCCCTCCAAGCTCATCACTAATCTAAGGACCCTGTTCACCCACAACTGCGTGGCCACACATTACTAAAACACCATCATTAAGTTTGCTGACGACATGACAGTGGTAGGCCTGATCACAGATGACAATGAGGCAGCCTATAGGGAGGAGGTCAGAGACCTGGCAGTGTGGAGCCAGGACAACAAACCACCTTTATTTTTTTATTTAACCTTTATTAACTAGGCAAGTCAGTTAACAACAAATTCTTATTTACAATGACGGCCAACTCCAGCCAAACCCAGACATCGCAGGGCCAATTGTGCGGTGCCCTATTTTATTTTAATTTATTTTACCTTTATTTAACTAGGCAAGTCAGTTAAGAACAAATTCTTATTTTCAATGACGGCCTAGGAACTTTTCAGTTACAAGTCCAACGCTCTAACCACTAGGCTACCTGCCGCCCCTATGGGACTCCCAATCACGGCCGAATGTGATACCGCCTGGATTCAAACCAGGGATTGTAGTGACACCTCTTGCACTGAGATACAGTGCTTTAGACCGCTACGCCACTCGGGAGCACCTATCCCTCAACGTCAGCAAGACAAAAGAGCTGATTGTGGACTACAGGAAACAGAGGGCCGAACACGCCCCCATTCACATCGACGAGGCTGTAGTGGAGCGGGTCGAGGGCTTCAAGTTCCTCGATGTCCACATCACTAAGGATTTATCATGGTCCAAACACACCAACATAGTTGTGAAAAGGGCACGACAACACCTCTTCCCCTTCAGGAGGCTGAAAAGATTCTGCATGGGCCCTCAGATCCTCAAGAAGTTCTACAGATGCACCATTTAGAGCATCTTGACTGGCTGTATCACCGCTTGGTATGACAACTGCTTTGGCATCCGACTGCAAGGCGCTACAGAGGGTAATGCATACGGCCCAGTACATCAAATGATTTTATAGAATAGCATGTCATATCACTTAATCCGGCATAGCCAAAGACATGACACAGCTATAGCCCTTTTGGGTTCCATGTTGAACCCTTTCTACAGAGGGTTCCACATAGAACCCAAAATGGTTCTACCTGAACCCAAAAAGTGTTCTACCTGGAACCAAAATGGGTTCTGCTATGGGGACAGCCAAAGAACACTTTTTTTCTGAGTGTATGCAAGACAGTCACATTAATAACAATAAGCGGAACAGACTCCAAAAGACACTCATATAACTCACTGCCCTGCTCACGCCAGACAGTGCAGCATAAGCACACATTTTTGACAAATATATAGAAAATTGTTCTTACAAGGACTAACATGACCAAGCATTATCAATTCCCTACTCTAGTGATGTGAGCAGAGCACAGAGATTTTCTTTAATCTGTGATGTAGTGAGGTTGGACCCAGGTATAGAGAAGAGACCAGATGAGGAAATCAGTGGTTAAGGATAAATGTAATACTTTAATGAGAAACAGTACCCACAGGGTCACAGTACACTTGAAAAACAACAAACACCACATCTCAAAAACCCACTCAAGCAACAACCACACACAGTAAACATTTCAAGCTTCTGCAAAGGACTACAGAAAACACACCTCTTTTAACAGGGAAATCATAATGCGAAAACAGCATTCACCTGAGTGTCGTTAATGTCTCTAGGACGGTCTCTGCCGCCCTCTGGTGACAGGTGGAACCATGACATAATAATCATTATCCAATGGCAATCCATAGTTGAGTTCATTGTAACCATATTACTGTTAGCTGTGGTGGATGTTTTAGGCCTGTGTTAGCTGTGGTGGATGTTTTAGCCTACTGAAGGCCTGCGTTAGCTGTGGTGGATGTTGTAACCTACTGTAGACCTGTGTTAGCTGTGTTGGATGTTGTAGCCTAATGTAGCGCTGTGTTATCTGTGGTGGATGTTTTAGCCTAATGTAGCCCTGTGTTAGCTGTGGTGGATGTTGTAGCCTAATGTAGCGCTGTGGTGGATGTTGTAGTCTAATGTAGCCCTGTGTTAGCTGTGGTGGATGTTGTAGCCTAATGTAGCCCTGTGGTAGCTGTGGTGGATGTTTTAGCCTACTGTAGGCCTTTGTTAGCTGTGGTGGATGTTGTAGGCCTGTGTTAGCTATGGTGGATGTTGTAGCCTACTGTAGGCCTGTGTTAGCTATGGTGGATGTTGTAGCCTACTGTTGGCCTGTATTAGCTGTGGTGGATGTTGTAGCCTAATGTAGCGCTGTGGTAGCTGTGGTGGATGTTTTAGCCTACTGTAGGCCTTTGTTAGCTGTGGTGGATGTTGTAGGCCTGTCTTAGCTATGGTGGATGTTGTAGCCTACTGTAGGCCTGTGTTAGCTGTGGTGGATGTTGTAGGCCTGCGTTAGCTATGGTGGATGTTGTAGGCCTGTGTTAGCTATGGTGGATGTTGTAGCCTACTGTTGGCCTGTATTCGCTGTGGTAGATGTTGTAGTCTACTGTAGACCTGTGTTAGCTGTGGTGGACGTTGAAGCCTACTGTAGCCCTGTGTTAGCTGTGGTGGATGTTGTAGCCTAATGTAGCCCTGTGTTAGCTGTGGTGGATGTTGTAGCCTAATGTAGGCCTGTGCTAGCTGTGGTGAATGTTGTAGCCTAGTGTAGGCCTGTGTTAGTTGTGGTGAATGCTACATTTGTAAACAGACATCTGTTTTCATGTACTTGTTGGACTATTTGATTCTTAATCTATTGAAAAAAGGTGTTTGGTTTACTGATAGGTGTTTGGTTTACTGATAGAAAATACATAATGATGATTAAAGAAGTTACTTGCATACTGGCAGGGTTTTTGTATTCTCCTCTTGGTCGTGAAGATGATATGTGGAAGGAAGAGTTAAGTTCTATATATCACCAAAAACACAAAACAATCTTTCAACTCCAACCTCATTTAATAATATCATCATCTTAAAACATGAAAGTACTTTAGTCATTGAATGGTGTCGTTTTGGAACATTGGACATGCTTTATTTCAGAACTTTCACACTTTATTTAAACATCTCACATATACAAAATAGGTACAATAAACTTTGTGGTTTCGTTTTGAGAGAGAGGCCGCCTAAAATCCATTAAAAATGGATAAAATAATGTGCATGGACACTGCATTGATGGGGGGAATTGACGGAGTAAAATGTCTGAACAAAAAGAAAACAAAACTTTGAGACCAAAAAAAAATATTAAAACAAAACCAGAAACAAAGTCAAAACCAGACAAACATCAGACCAGATTTAGGAAAATTCCACCTGCTTAAAATGGGGTTTATCAGGGGGACCTGTACAAGACTCGTCAAAGTCAATACAAAGTAACACAGTGAGAATGAGTGGTTTCCTGCTTTTCCACAGCTGCATGTTTAGCACCATAGATCTCTGCTTCAAGTAATTCAGCACCTTTGATACAGGACAGAGCTTGAAGCCGTAGAATTCGTAACATCTACGTTGTGGATCAGACAGCTTCTCAATAGTATTTTCTAAAACACAGGCATGAGGTAGCTTCAACCTTTTTTTTTTTTTATAAAAAAAAAAAAAATTGTGGTTTTAAACCTCCTCTTTGGAAGATATACAAAGACCACAAAGTGATGCATACTTTCAGCGTTTTTATTACACTTATTAGATTTTTTACAAAATGTTGACATGTTCCACAACATGGTGTTTTCCCGCGTCTCTTTGGGCTGCTGTATTAATTTGCATTGCACAACGCTCCGTTCAGTCCATTGGTCCTCTCCGATAGAGCCCAGCTTAAGCAAGTGGATGCGCAGAGGAAATGAGCATTCAGTATAAAAAAAAAACACACAAAGAAGGGCAGAGATTTTCTTTTTTTCTTTCTTTCTCCCTTTTTTTTAATTTATCATGAGTCTATTTATTTGAAACAGACTGGGCCAATGTCCAAACCAAACTCTTGATCAGCTTCACCAATGTCCAAAGGTGCAATGTCGAGGATGGGCAGGCGAGATGGTTTATTTGTTCTGTATTCAATGACTGTCTTGCTCCACTGGCCAGTGTGTCTCTGCAGAGGTAGGACAAAAGGAGAAACCATGTATCAAAATAGTGCACTCAGTATATCATATCTTGAAAACGTACAATAATACCCTACAGTAGAAACCTATGATACTTTAAATAAAGAGTCAGGTTCCCAAACTCTTTCACTAACCAGGAAGTTACAGAAAACTACCCTGAGCCTGAGTTCACACTTCTACCATGCACTGTATCTACTTGTGGGAGTGAGCACAGATAGAGAACGAACAAAGCTATTGTTCCAGACATTGCAGTATAAAAGAAAGGGGACTTACAGTGCAGCCATCCTCCAGAACGTTGAAAGTGAAGCGGCTGTTGCCCTCGGCCCTCAGCTCCACGTCGTTGGAACCCTGCAGGAGCACAGCCTTCTTCAGGTTGCCGTTCTCTCCGTCCATGTACGCCACGCTGTTCTTGCAGTGGTATGTGATGTTCTGGGTGGCCTGGTTGGCCAGGAGACGCATGAAGGCCAGTTGTGTGGCCATGCTCTGAGGGCTCAGGGTCTCGTCGTTGTAAGCAAACTGAGAAACAACATAGGAGGAATTAAGACAGGATCAGTGTCAAGATGCAGTAATCAAGCATTTAGAGAAAAACCTGGGTGAAGAATCCGATATCTGATGATCTCTTTCAAATGGAACCAATGCAATCAGGTTTATGGTGCTGGAGATGAATGTAAGCCAATAACATGGGCCTATACAATACTACTAAAATATGCCTAGAATCAAACTGGTGTCCCAATCAAATCGATATATCTTCCTCTCAGATGTTCAAACTGTCCGCTCTTGTCATTAGAAATAGTGCAGGTTCAGTCCGCTCACCTCAGTACCACCGTTAATGGTCTCTCCGAACCAGACGTGCTTCTTGTTCTCAGAGCTCCTGTACCAGTTCTTGCGGGCGATGCTCTCGGGGTGAGGGTGGATGCAGGTGTGTCCGGTGGAGAAGTCGCAGTAGGCCTTGATGGCATCAGCAATGCAGCCCTGGTTGGGGTCGATCCAGTAGAAACCTGCAGGGGAGTACAAGAAAGAATGACATTGATTAGCACTGATAATGTTATTATCACTATTATTAATACTTCACTGGGGTTTTGCTGTGTTTAGGTGTTGTTTACGTTTTGAGTTTCATGTTTGATCGCTCAAGGAGAGTATTGATAGTGACATGTAGGGCGATAGATAAAGATATGGAAAGTTAGTTAGTCTGTGTTGAGACTAGAATGAACTAGAGATTTTAGTGGTTAAGAGTTTACAAAGAGAGTGTGAGGGTTCTAAGGCACCTCGGTGAGTCAACCAATCAATGAAGAGAAAGACAGATGTTTCTGTTCCACCAACTCACCGCTGCTCCATTCGGGGTGGCTGAGTCTGATGTCTCTGCAGGTGCGGGCGGGGTTCTTCTTGGAGCCCTCGGGGGTGAGCAGGTTCTCGATCTGGGAGTTCAGGGACTTGATGGTGGCATCCACCTCATAGTCCTTGGCCCTGAGAGAGGGCTGATCGGCTCTGTACTCATCGTAACCACCAGACTGATCGTATCCACCACCAGCGGGACCTGCGGGTCCGGGAAGTCCAGGAGAGCCGGGTGGACCCTGTGGGCGAGAGAAGAGCGTTAACAAGCTCAACCTTAGTAAGGTGGGTCACTGCTGCTGATGCTGCTGCTGCAGAGAAGTATCTCATTCGCACTTTCTCATGCTAAAAGCTTAACTTGTATCAGTGAAGTACTTTTTAAGCAAATTATATGTCAACCTAGATCCATTATGTGTTGCTATGTTAACAGCTAGTGTCTGCCTTCACACCTTAAACAATCAGTCCCCTTCGTCACCAATTCTGTGGCATTTGGCTGACTGACTGAGTGGCTGACTGGCTGACTGACTGGCTGACTGATTGAGGCAGTTATGTGAGTACTAGATATACTCACAGCAGGTCCAAGATGTCCAGGGGAACCACGGTGTCCAACAGGTCCGATAGCACCATGACCTCCAGCTCTACCATCCTTACCAGGGGGACCATGGGGTCCGGCGGGGCCCTAGAGACAAGGAGAGGAGGACAAGGAGAGGTGTCAAATACATTTATCTGTCTAGTTGGAAGAAGATACAATGGAGAGAGCGTTTGATGTGGATAGTAATAGTTACTTACTCTGGGTCCAGCAGGTCCAGTGATACCAGCAGAGCCAGTCTCACCAGATGGTCCCTGTAAGGGAGAGATATGATTAGACAGGAGAGCTCAGGGGTAGCTGAAGTTGGTCCCTGTAGGGGAGAGATATGATTAGACAGGAGAGCTCAGGGGTAGCTGAAGTTGGTCCCTGTAAGGGAGAGATATGATTAGACAGGAGAGCTCAGGGGTAGCTGAAGTTGGTCCCTGTAGGAGAGAGATATGATTAGACAGGAGAGCTCAGGGGTAGCTGAAGTTGGTCCCTGTAGGAGAGAGATATGATTAGACAGGAGAGCTCAGGGGTAGCTAAAGTTGGTCTCTGTAGGGGAGAAATAGGATTAGACAGGAGAGCTCAGGGGTAGCTAAAGTTGGTCTCTGTAGGGGAGAAATAGGATTAGACAGGAGAGCTCAGGGGTAGCTAAAGTTGGTCTCTGTAGGGGAGAGATACAGTTAGCTCAGAAGTAGCTACAGCATAAGAACATTGTCGTACTGTAAATGATTCTGTGGCTATAAGGCGTCTATAAATGAAATGGTGATGCTAATACAAACTTGGGCATATGGGATATTTCAGGATATGAGATTAGATCATATTGAATTGATCTTGATGGATGGAGGATGGATGGTCACAGCAGTCATCATGACTTACATTAGGTCCGGGCATTCCCTGGAGACCACCATGTCCACGCAGACCCTTCATGCCTCTGTCTCCCTTCTCTCCAGCGCCACCCTTCTCTCCACGGGGACCAGCGGGGCCCTACAACACAAGGAGACGCAGAACCATAACACAGGTGTGTTATTTCACATTTAGTATAGGCACAACTAGGCTACGGTGATGCACTAAGATAGTTGAAATGATTAGTGGAGTTCTAATTCAGCAGTCCGAGTCAAGATGAGGTTAGACAGGGTACTCACGGGGGCACCACGGGCACCAGCAGCACCGACAGGACCACCATTTCCAGTGGGGCCCTATAGAGGCAGAGAGGGAGAAGATATATCCACATCAGCATGCTAGAGTTAGAACCACAGGAACCATTCTTCTGTGTAGAGTAGAAGTGATGTTTTTGTTTCATGTGAATGCTTTTTTTCTATAAGTATTGTAGTATTTATTTAATCCTTATTTTACCAGGTAAGTTGACTGAGAACACATTCTCATTTACATTTACAGTAACGACCTGGGGAATAGTTACAGGGGTTATATGGGTATATGAAGAAGGAGCCTCTCATGGGAAAGCTAGGGGAAATACTGTAACATCATGCCATTGCTAACATGGACTCTACCGTCCTTCTAGAAACCAGGTAAAAAGTGCCCTTTGTCAACCCTGTTCAGGGGGGTCCAATTCGGGTAGGGGGGGCACTTACAGACTCTCCACGGTTTCCAGGTCTGCCAGCGGAGCCAGCGGGTCCGTTGGGTCCAGGTTGACCAGAGCTTCCAAGGGCTCCAGGAGAACCAGGCTCACCACGGTCACCCTGCGAGGGGGCAAAGTTCAAGATTCAAAGTTGAAAGTTCAAGACATTATAGTTTTAACTGATATTCATATGAATTTAACATGTTCCTGAGATGAAGTTTGTAAAATGGAAGCCAAAAGGAACATTTCCACTCCACTACAAGATGGATTTAGTCCTGAATTCAGCTCAGGTGAATGGTGTCGTCAGTACTGTGAGGTATAAATTACGCTCCGGGGTGAAGTTTTCCCAAGGTAAAAATCTAGGATCAGCTTCCCCTCTACCAATCGTAACCTTAACCATTAGAGGGGAAAATGCTAAACTGACCCCAGATTAGCGTCTAGGGGCAACTTCTCCCTACAGCATAACTGACAGAGAGCACTGTACCTTGAAGCCAGCAGCTCCGGGACGGCCGGGAGGTCCATCGTTGCCAGTGTTACCCTGTGGGGTGACACAATAGCACGTTAATTGTGTTGTCATGGGGTGAACTAAAATGTAGGATTTGGGCCATGTGTCTAGAATACAGGCTCTGAGTACTTGTTTAACACATCAATCAATCCTTACCTCACGTCCAGCTTCTCCCTGGGTACCAGTCATACCGGGCATGCCAATGTTACCAGAGGGACCACGGGGTCCAGAGGCACCAGCAGGTCCAAGTCTACCAGGCTCACCCTGAATGGCACAGAGTATCACAGGGTCAACACAGTACAAACACATACCATAGTAAGTAACTATGTACTGTATCCATAACTCATCAATAGATTGCAGTGCAAACAAATCTGGTTGTCTGGGCTCTACCTGTCTGGAATAGAACTGTGACTTGCCCCATTTGATCAAAATCATTCCCATAAAATATGACAAATTGCTATTTTTACAGAGCCTTTTTGTTTGTTCTGTGGTCGGATGTGTCTGCTAGGGCAGTTTGAATAATGTTTTGAAACAACAGAAGGTATGATGCTCTCACCACAGCACCAGGACCGCCAGGAAGACCCTTGTCACCACGGGAACCAGGCAGACCAACGAAGCCAGCATGTCCGAGCACACCTTGGGGTCCAGCGGTACCAGGAGCACCCTGAACAGGGACAGGAGATCAGGAGGTGAGAGTGGAGAAAAGCAGAGAACAGAGAAAGAAACACAATCACTTTCCCCCCCATCGCCATTAGTGGTGAATGGGGGTGTTTTGTTATGCAGCCCAAACAATGTAAAACGCTTTGAGACCTAATGAAAAGCTAGCCTGGTCCCAGAAGGGTTCTGTGCTGTTTTGCCAACTCCTATGGTCCTATGGCAAAACAGCACAAACAGATCTGAAACCAGGCTAGTGAAATCCACAGCATAAATCCTTTATTGAGGAGAAGCTTACTGAGAGGCCTCAATGGGAGTTATGATGACTTACGGGAGGACCGCTCTCTCCACTGGGTCCCTTGTCTCCAGTGATACCAGCGGGTCCAACAGCTCCCTGCTCTCCCTGAGGTCCACCGGGGCCAGGATCACCACGGAGACCACGAGGGCCATCCTTACCAGCGGGACCGGCGGAGCCAGGGGGCCCAGCAATACCCTGTGTGTAGGGAAGAGGACAGGACAGGTGGTTGTTGAGGATAAAAAGTGGGAGGAGTATCTGTGTATGTTTGTTCAGAATCAGCCAGGATGTTGTTCTCTCTGATAAGAGACTGACATGAGTGAAATATGAATACAAGGGGTTTGAATAACTACATGATGTCAAGCCAGCATGATATTGCTTCTAAGTACAGATGTAGGCTCTTAATTCGAGCCAATTTGCTATAGCAAGAAAATAAACCTGCAGCAACAGGAAATGTGGATTTTTATGAATACACATTTTTGTAGGGGTTGATCATTTCTTTGTAAGGGAATGTCAAAGTCTAAATTAAAACTTAAGAAGCCTTTTTAAACCTCAAACACACCACACGTTTTAAATGTGTAAAAGTTATCCTGCAACAGGGTGATCAAATTAAGATCCTACATCTGTACAAAATGGCACCTCTGTGTGTTTGTTTCTGTGTGTGTGTTAACACATCTGCCGCACTTACAGCGGGACCGGGGCCTCCAACTCTACCGGCAGCACCAGGGAAACCGGTCAGACCCTGAAGAGAAAGAACACACACAAAGGTCAAAGGTTAGAAAGCAGCCAAGGTCACTGGGTCACAGAGATATGGGGTGTCGTTGTGTGTGTGTGATATCAGTGACAGTACTTACAGAAGGTCCAGCATCACCACGACCACCAGGAGGGCCAGCGGGTCCACTAGCACCCTAGACAAGCACAGGAAGTCAGTTTACATCATCTTCACAAGTAGAGGATATCATTCCCAGTGAGGATGTATATCTTGTAATAATAACATTTGCCACTTAGCATAGGCTTTTATCCAAAGCAACTTAGTCATGCATGCATGCATTATACATATTGGTGGTCCCGGGTATCAAACCCACAACCCTGGCAGTGCAAGCACCATTCTCTACCACCTAAGCCAAACAGGACCATGTACTGCATATACACTGTCTGTGTGAATGATTCAGTGGATTCCCATTGAAGTAGGTGGTAAGAATGAGCAGTGTGTCACACATTGGAATTAAGAGGACCAACTAAGTAAGTGACTTACAGAAGGTCCAGATTGGCCAGCAGGTCCAGCAGGGCCGGCGGGGCCGACATCTCCCTTTCCACCAGCGGGTCCCTTCTCTCCTCTAGGGCCAGACTGACCATCAGAACCCTGCATGGGATGCACAGACGTTGGTCAGAACTGAACCCACAGAACAAAGGCTGCAGAAACACAAGGTAGTGTGTGTGTTTGTGTGTAAACGTGTGTGCACACAAGTTTGTGTATGTGTGTGTATGAGTCTGTCAGTCAGAGAGTGAGTTTGTGTATGTGTGTATTAGTCTGTCAGACAGTGAATTAGTGTGTGTGTTTGTGTGTGTGTTTCCATGCATCGGTCAGTGAAGGAGCGAGTTTGTGTGCATGTCTCCATGTTAAAGAACATCACTATATTTTGATGCATACGTGTATGTGACGTGTTTGTGTGTGGTTTCAGGGTATCAACCGAATGAGTACTTACAGGGGGTCCGGCGAAGCCGGGAGGTCCAGCAGGTCCACCCTCTCCACGCTCTCCCTAAATCAGAGCAGGAACACAGAGACAAATGGTCAGAGGAGCCCATCCATGTGCAGTAGAGATATACACATCCATCCAACCATCCGATCATCCATCCAACCATCCGATCATCCATCCAACCATCCATCCAACTAACCATCCATCCATCCAGACAGATAATCAAGCATCAACTAGACACTGATATAACATGACATTGTTGGATTCTATCTTGAAATATACTTATTCCTGTCACCATACTAGAATGTATTGATTACTTTACATCTATAAGAAATCTATATGTTGGGGTCAATGAAGGGTGAATAGGAACTCTGTGTACAGAAAGTTACTGTGTGAGACAAGGGACAGTACAGAAAGTTTCTGTCTGTTCAAACATTTAATTGCTGAATATGAATATTTCTATGGAAGGAGGTAAAGAGCAACAGTCTAGTCTCAGTTCCTGATAAAGGCAGGCCAGTTTCTGTAGAACTAGGAGAAGGAGAGATGTGGAACTCAACTCGAGATAAGGTCAACAGTTGAAGAGAGAAGAAACCTCTGGGAGGGGGGCCAAAGGGGCCCTCCCCGAAGCCCACCTAACTACAGTCCTATCACACACACACACGCAGGGCTATGACAACACCAGTAAGAGGAAGAGGCTGAGTTCCTGCCTAGCAACAGAGACAGATTGTTTATCTTAGACATACTAGGAGGTGACTCCGCCTAGTCAGAAGGTATAAATATGCTTGTGTGACTTGTATGTTGTGTTTGTAGCTGAAGCACCCAGTGGGTTGAATGAACTTTGAGCTTTTTCTAGTCGTCCGTTTGAGTTTTTACTATGTTTGTTTAGAACCTAACATGATAGTGTTTACTGATATAGCGTCTATATTGGGTAGACATTCTGAATACTAGATCATGTTAGTCCTTAATTCCTTTGATGAGGGGTGATGAGCATACATGTTATGTGTTATAGATGTGTTATATGTGTTATAATGTGTTATATAAGTGTTTGTAGGTACTTACACTGGGTCCACGGAGACCAGCAGGTCCGGCAGGGCCGAAGGAGCCAGACTCACCCTGAAAGAGAGCAAAGATGAGAATGTGTGGGCTGAATCAATCCAAAATATCAATCCAGTCTGTGATTAGTCAACCCTAGACCTTCAAGTTCCACAGAATGTCCAGTATTTGAAGGTATTGACTATTTGTTTCCAAAAAAAAGGCAAAATAGTTGTTACTATGACTACCATCATCAACTGCCATATGCTGGTAGATGAGTTTGAAGTATGATGATGTATAATGGAGCAGGTGTCCAGGCAGTGTGCTTTCTGCCAGGTTCATGTCCAGCGTTAGGAGAAAACGTTTTGAAACAGGGTGGTGCTTGTCCAATTAGAAATGCTACTTTCTGTTTTCCGATGCAAAATGTTTAAAAAATATGGGTGAGCGGTATGGTGTACCCTCCTGAACATGACCCTGGTTTCCATCCTTTGGAGATGGTTGTGACCTCAGCAGTGTGCAACTGCAAACTGCCCAGCAGATGGCGAGGTTGAGATTCTGGCTTCACAAACTGTGGCAGGGGGTGTGCTCATAGTCCTTCTCTTTGGTCTGGAGTAGACAGGCATTTGTTGTTGTCCAAATATTCAGAATGACCACACTCAACAATATGGCCCAGTCCATATCTTGATCACTTGTGGAGAGCCAAAGAGTCTTGAAATGGCCATTGACATCATTGCTCCTCTGTAGGTCAGTGAACATTAGATCTACTCCATCTTGGATCTCTTGGATATGCACAATCGTTGACAAATCTTCCCTAAGTGAGCCCCACAATATTTCTCATCATCTGAACCAACGTATTTCCTTTGTCCTTAGATATCCTTTCATGTGTTGAGGTTAAAGGAGCCGATATTCAGGCTGTTTACCTTTTCACCATTAGCACCGGAAGGTCCAGGGGGTCCACTTGGTCCGGGGGCACCCTAGAAAGAGACACAAGGTACAAAGTCAGACTAAAACACTAGAGACAGAATAACAATGAATTAGATGTTGTTTTCATTGTGAAAGTGACCACATTAGATGAGAGAGGAACTTACACGGGCGCCATCTCTTCCCATGTTACCCTCAAGTCCTCTGTGTCCACCCTCACCCTAGATCGGAAAAGGGGAAAAGACATGTTAGTCACTCATTTAAAATAGCCATTATATAGAGTTGTTTTTAGTCTAGGTCTATCAGATAAAATCAGTATTTCAAATTCTCCCAGTGTTTGTACTTTCAGATAACTTTATCAAGCACTGCATTTCACATCAGCATATCAGAAATGATAATTGACATCAATTATAGCTTTTATGCAACTTTTCACATGATTTCTGTTTTTGTTGTGAAATTTAACTTTTTTATATGTTTACAGGCAGCATATTCTGGGGGGACTTACCTTCTCACCCTTGGGTCCGGGAGTACCACCGGCACCGCGCTCACCGGGCATACCACCGGGTCCTTGGTGTCCGGCGGCACCAACAATGCCGACAGAACCAGGCTCTCCCTGAAACAGAGACATTGGTGAAGAATGGTTCCACCTATAAGTTATCCGTCTCATGGAGCAACCTCATGAGCGGTTAGGAGATTCATCTGACTACAATGCTTAAAAGAACAGTGGTGTATTTCTCATACAGAATACACCAGTACTATCAGATCTATCGTTCATATATTTTGGTTATACCGACTGTAGGGCCAGGAGGATTTCCAGACCACATGACCTGACCAGGTGAACAGGACAAACTCTAAGCCCTTAATAGAGCTGTGCTCACCTTGCCACCATCGGGGCCAGGAGTTCCAGCAGGTCCACGAGCACCGATGGCTCCCTGAGATCCGGCAGAGCCAGCAGGACCGGAGTTTCCACGCTCTCCCTAGGAACAGACATAGAGAGAGAGGGCAACAGTCAGCACCAGGGTTCTGTCATGGGCACAACACAGTATGTATACACTACAAGTGTGTGGATGTAAATTGTATATAAAAATAGGGTCTAGTTAAGACCTATATAGGGCCTTCGTCCTACTTAAGAGTACAGGTAAATGGGTGAACAGCAACATGTGTATGGTTGACCAGCTGTTAGAAGATCATACTTAATGTTCTGTGAGAGGGATTCATGAGTGGATATACCTTGACACCAGCGGGTCCTGGGAGTCCCTGGTCTCCGGGCATACCCTGTTGAGAGATGAATGCTTTGTTAGTTAAAAATATTACAAAACAATGCTTTGTTAGTGCAAAATATTAGTGAGAATACTATTAAAATAAAATATACTGAAATTAACATTAAAGGGTAACATTTCTATAAACAAAAATATGTTTTGCAGTTAATGATTTTGTGGAAATATATATGTGTGTTTTTGGATGTTGGTTTGTTCTAGGTTTGTGGATGTATAATGGGTTTGTGTTACAGGTCAAGGTTCTAGGTTTGTGGATGTATAATGGGTTTGTGTTACAGATCAAGGTTCTAGGTTTGTGGATGTACACTGGATTTGTGATACAGGTTTTAGGTTTGGTTACTCACCTGGTTGCCAGCTTTGCCAGCCTCACCGGCAGGTCCAGCGGGGCCGGGCAGACCCTGGAAACCAGGAGCACCAGAAGGTCCCTGCTCTCCCTTCTCACCAGCGTTACCCTGTAGAAGAGGATGGCATCAAGTTCAATCAAATCAAATACAGTTCACTGTAAGATAAGATTGTAGTTATTACATGTGTGTATTTAAATGAAATAGTGCAGACTACTTACAACGACTCCAGCTGGGCCGGGAGCTCCATTGTTGCCATCAGCGCCGGGGCCGCCCTAAGCAGAGACATGGAGAGAGAGGTAGGTGAATGATCAATGATCCATGATAGTTTTTTCAGAGTTTATCCTGGAACTCATGATTTGAGGAAACACAACTCTATTGTAATGAATGACTATAAATCTAGAGTAAGTAATACATTTGTTTGGACTGTTTGGCACTGTCCTGTCAGTCCTACGAGGTCACAGATTTAGGATACTCAGCTTTACCAACCGCCAATGTGAGAGATATCTACCATAATAGTAAATGAATGCCCTTTTACAGTAGAGAGTTGATAATGTAGTGAATGTTGTCTAATGCGGGGGTACTTACTCTCAGACCAGTTGCACCAGTAGGTCCCTTATCACCCCCCTTGCCAGCCTCACCCTGGAGGGCGAAAGGGAAGAAGAGACCATTGAAATGTCAGATGAACATTATGTTGATGTACAGACCATCATCAAGATAAGTACAACTCTTTCAACTCCTAAAATCACATTCTGTGCATATTTTATTTTATCCTTCAATATCACTTCCTTTTATCTCTTTAGATCATAATCTGTCCATAGCGAAGTGCAACAAGACCCTAGCTGTCTCTCTCATGGTCCAATCTCATGCTATCAAGTCATCCTCTAGCAGATCTCCTTCCTGGTTTTACTTGCTGGTTCTACTTCCAGTTCCTACTTACTCCAGGTCCCTTGGGGCCGGGGAATCCGATGTTACCGGGCTGGCCTCTGGGTCCAGTTGGGCCGGGGGGACCAGTGCGGCCATCCAGACCAGCAGCACCCTGGAAGAGGACACACACAAAACAACGTGGATCATATATGACACAACACCACCGGGTGGGTGTTAACATTGGTGGTGGATGGGGTGGGTAACCGTGCCACCAACACAATGGGACTGCTTTGAACCAATCCATTATCATGTCACCAGTTTTATTGTATACTTTTTTTATGATGTAGAGCGTTTGAAAGGATCAATATTGGAGATGACGTGTTTGATCACTTACAGATGGGCCTTCCTTGCCTGGGGGTCCACCCTGACCAGAGTTTCCGGGGAGGCCCTATAAACAGACAGAACTTGTTAGTCATTCAGCATCACGGCTAGAGAACACATGCTATATTTGGTTCAGAGATTAGACAATCAGAGAATCCATTACACATCTGATACAAACATTTTGATTGACAGGTGTGTGTGACACTTACTCTGGCTCCAGTCAGACCAGACTCGCCAGCACGACCGGCATCACCAGGGGCTCCACGGATACCAGCAGGGCCGGTGGCTCCACGAGCTCCGGGCATACCCTGTCAGAGAGAGGAGGAAGAGCAACCCATGAGTACAAAACAGTCACTAAATTACAAGGTAAAAGTCACCGTTTTTTTCTGACTTTGAACATTTATCATCATGGTAAATCATATTTTTTGGTAACTTACAATGGGACCACCTCTTCCCTCCAGACCAGGCAGACCACGAGTTCCAGCACCTCCCTACAACACACACAGAGAGAGAGACATGATTCAACCATAACCCCTCATCTGCAACTTATATCAAACACACCACAAAATATATCCCTAGCCTGGGTCTAGTAAACTGGGTCTGGGATAATATACTCACTCTAGCTCCACGCAGACCAGCGGGCCCGGTGGCACCAGCCTCGCCAGTCGAGCCTCTCTTGCCCTCTTCACCAGCGGGACCAGCGGCACCCTGGACACCAGAGTGACCCTGAAGGAGAAAGCAGAGACATTAGAGACTGCCACAAACACACACCATGTACTGACATAATGCTAGAGCATACCTATACTGCTAAACAGCAGTAGTATGGATACTCACAGGCTCTCCCTTAGCACCAGAATCTCCCTTTTGTCCAGAGGGTCCAGGGTCACCCTGCAGTCAAAGAAACACAGATACATGATCAAATCACTCAATATTCATACCGATTGTGTGAATAAAGTAAATGTTCTGTGAAGTTAAGTGTTGTTGCATTGGATTTTAGGTCCAGCGGTACTCACACCAAGGCCTCTAGCTCCAGTGGATCCTTGGGGGCCCTGGGGGCCGGGACCTCCTCTTGGGCCAGGGAAACCAGGGGCTCCAGCAACACCGGGGAGACCCTAGAACACACACACACACACACACACACACACACACACACACACACACACACACACACAGAATGGAAGAAATGGTGAGTAAGGAGACAGCTGAAGGACCTACTGCATAAACATTACCATACCATTACCTAATCACATTACCCAATATCCAATGGTTTCACTACAACAGTTACTTATGGCTAATATCACATGTATGTAATGTGGGAACAACTGAAATAAGTTCTGTACATCATGAATTCCAAAGCTGAAGTGATTCATTGTTGATGTTGTTTGAGTGATATTTACTGTTGCGCTACATTCATAACTCATATCATACCTACACAAGTTCAAGGATCAAGTGAACAAGCTTTTACATCTTGACCCTTGTCTGGCCCTAAATAACCATTGAACTGTCAATCTAGTCTACCCACAATGCAACTATGGCCAGAATACTTACAGCAGCTCCCTTGGCGCCGTTGATACCGTTGTTACCAGGGTTACCCTACAAGGAGGGGAAAAGGAAAGAGAGTGTTGCAGACAAGTGTGTGGAGGTGCCAAGATAACAAGAAACCATGATGCATGATGCTAAATAATGACGGTACATACAGTACATCAGGAAAAGATAACCACAAAACAAGAGAGAGCCTTCAATGCAACATGTTTCACACTGAGAATGTGTATACTTACAACGGGACCGACGGGGCCAACAGCTCCATTGATACCGGGCTCTCCTCTGCCTCCCTGAGGTCCGGATGGGCCATTGGATCCAACACCTCCAATCTCTCCCTGTTACAGAGTCACACTATCCAGTCAGATGGGTAGTGGGCTGTTTTAGGATGCTATATAGATGTTTTATGGTATATAAATCCTCATGGGAATACTATGCATGGAATCAGTAGTTTGGTCAATGTGATTGGTCCCTTTACAGTAAACCAATCAGATTACCGGATAGTGATAACCAATTAGAGAGTCATGATGTTTTGGGTGTGGAGAAAGCTTCTTAGATGTGCCTTTATAGTTCCCAGAACTGGGTATCTGGGAATCTTCCTTGGTGTCCACACTAATAATGTCCATGATATTCTACAGATTACATTCTACAGGTGATATTCCAAGGATGATATACTAAGGATTGTGATAATGAAGAACTACACTGGAGATGACCATGATGACATCACACTTACCTTGGGGCCAGGGGCACCAGGGAAACCAGGGGGGCCAGCTGCTCCAAGAGGACCCTGGGAAACAGGAAATAGAGAGAGGACATAGTGAAATAGAGGTCAAGGGTTACAGTAAAGGGTTGTTAGATGAAGCTACCCCTAGAAGCAGACGATCTAACTTCAGTTTTAGCATTTCCACCTGTAATGATTTAGGTTAGGATTAGGTTAGGATTAGGTTAGGATTAGGGATCAGATCTGGGCCTAAAGGCACAGTGACTTCTATCTGGCATTATATTACACAACAGAGGGGTCACATGTATGTGATCGGTTTAGGGGTCAGAGGTTATTGGGTCAAAGGGGGAGCCGGACTCACAGCAGGGCCGGCGGGTCCAGTGCTTCCATCAGCACCACGGGCACCAGCAGGTCCAGCAGGGCCGGCACGCCCTCTCTCACCATTCAGACCACGAGAACCCTGGGGTGGGCAAGAGAGAGAGAGTGCGAGAGAGTGCGAGAGAGAGAGAGAGAGAGAGTGAGAGTGAGAAAGAGAGAGTATGGTTGAGGACAAGTGCACTGCGATTTTGTAAAGTGTGTATGTACTGAGAATGTGTTGTATATAATCTATTCCTGGTTGTACAATTGATGTCCTCATCTCCACTGTGTGTGTCCTTTGCAATCAGCTATGTGAATGCAATGTCTTTTGAATGTGACAAATGGTAAAGAATCATCGTGAGGTACATTCAGACTCTATGCAGGTGACATCATGTTTCATTAGTGATACATGTACATATGCCTTGCCTGGCACCTGACAACATGCTGATGCTGACTTTTCCCTCTAGGGGACAATACGATGTGTGAACTTACAGCTGGTCCGGGGGATCCGTTAGCTCCATGGGCACCTGTCTCACCCTATGGGAGAAGCAGAAGAACACGTATTCAGATGACAGGCACTCATAGGAGGTAGAAAGTTACGATGAGTTTGAACTCTGGGACATATCTAGATTGGTAAGCATGAGTGTCCTAAAAAATGTATTCTCTGAGATTTAGAAAAAATATGTAGTACTATGTATGTTAGTGGTAAAACAAGAACTGACCTTTGAGTAACTGCTATCAATGTAGGGTAATCGCGACTAAACATGCACTAAAATGTGCTACTGTATGTGAAACTCACTTTACTTTTAGGTGTTACAGGGCCTGTTTCCTGGACCCAGATTCATCTTATACGTGGAATAAAAAGCTTGCACAATGGATCTCTCCATTGAAAATGTTTCCTAGTTCAGGACTAGGCCTAATCTGTGTCCGGGAAACCAGCCCACAAAGATGAAAGCTAAATCTCTGTTACACCTCTGTATTAGGCCTCTTGTGAAATATGTTAGATTTGCCAGCGGTAAGAGAATAAATTGTGATTGAGGAACGTGTGGCTACAACGTTACCTTAGCACCAGCGGTACCAGACTCTCCCTTGCGTCCATCCAGACCATTGTAACCCTGGAGCACAACGAGAACAGGTTAGCATCCTGAGACAATACACAAATATTATAGTCTAAAATCAATTAAAACAGTAAAATATGTATATAAAATGATATTTTTCCCCATATCATTCAGAGCATTTTGATTATCTGGTGAGGGAGTTGTTTGTTTGATCATTATCTAGAGATCTCTGCTTCTTGTTGTTCGTTTGATCATTATCTAGAGATCTCTGCTTCTTGTTGTTTGTTTGATCATTATCTAGAGATCTCTGCTTCTTGTTGTTTGTTTGATCATTATCTAGAGATCTCTGCTTCTTGCATTCTATTTGATATGGGATGCATTTTCGCTCAGCTTCATCGGATACAACTCCTCCTAATTTCCCATAATCACCACAGTTTTACCTTTATATCACAAGCTATTCCCTTCATAGTGCACTTGACTGGAGCCACATAGGTCAGAAGTAGTGCTCTAAATAGGGAATAGGGTGTCATTTGAAATGAGGGATATGTGTGCAAGAGGAAGCAGGAGATGTGTGGGATACCGTGATATACATCTTTTCAGAACATGACAGGGTCACAATCAGTGAGGTGCAACATTACAGAACATCCAGATAGAAATGTATTATGTAGAATAGACACGCTTCTCTGTCATGTGGAATAGGGAATCACATCAGCTCTATATAAGTCACCTCTATCTGTAACCTTCAGAGCATTGCACCCTCCTGAAGGAGTTGGGAAGACATTAGGAGTGGCAGGGCCTGGCAGGTATTTATGTAAATACTCACTCTGTGTCCCTTCATTCCAGGAAGTCCAGGAGTTCCGGGGAATCCACGAGCACCCTACAGAGGAGGGAGAGAAGAGGTTAGAAAAACTGTGTCTCTTTCTCTGCATGTTTTAAGTGATAACACTTGGTGGGTTCATGCATATTTAGTCTCAAATGTAATTTAGTTAACAAATCTGTCAGCTCTGGACATTGCCCTTACCTGAGTTCCGGGGCCACCTCTGTCACCAGGCTTGCCAGGTCTGCCGTTGTTACCCTACAAGTGAACATACAAGCTGCATTAGATGTGTATACTGTAGGTCCACTATCATGAAAGAATTTGTAGTATGTAGATTTTCCACATTCACTTATCGCCCCAGTAGGCAAGAAGTGCCACAGTTAATTATTTCAAAAGTTAGACCAAAATAACGCAGATGATTTTAACTGTTTACTTACGTCCTCACCAGGCTTGCCAGCGGATCCAGCGGGTCCACGAGCACCAATGGCGCCCTTGGATGAGAGAGAGGTCTCAGGTCAGAGGTCAGGGTTCAGGGTTAAGGTCACAGTCACATTCTAAGTTCTAGGTTCTAAGTTATAGATTGCCTTTCTGTGTAGTAGTGTCAATTAGTAAAAGGCTTGATGATTAGTTGACTAGTGGAATTAGGTGTGCCAGTTTAGGTTAGAGTTTCCATGAGAGAGTTATCTTACAGTCTGTCCGGGTTCTCCAGGCTCTCCAGCGTGTCCTGTGAATCCTTGGGGTCCCTGTTGATGAGAAGGCACATCAGTGAGCCATTTTGTCCAAATGAGACATCGAAATAAAACAACGATATCAGTTAGGTGTAAGGAGCAGAACCAGGAGTTATTCCATCCTGACCATGTGACCTGACCAGGGAAAACAGGGGATTTTTACTGATCAGGTCACTTAGTCAAGAAGACCTCCTGGCCTTTGTGTTGAGTTTATATGAGAGAAAGACACAACATTGAGTCATTTGACATATTACATTAGTGAACTACTTACAGGGGATCCGGGAGGTCCGTTGGGTCCTCTAGATCCCATTAAACCCTGAGGAGAGAATGACAAATCACATTCAAATAAGATCAAACAAAAGCACCTACATCATTTCAATACTGTTCAATGGAAGTGCACATCCAATGTAGATATAAATCAGTGTATGGGGGAATGCAGTTGGAAATATGGCCACCCAAAAACTTTAGCATAAAATCGGGGAACGCATGCCTATAAAAATCGAGAAATGTATGAGATCTTATCTGAAATGAAATGTATGAGATCTTATCTGAAATGAAATCTTAAAGGATTTGGGAGGAAGGGGAGGAAGGGGAGGAAGGGGAGGAAGGGGAATACAATTTGAAGAGAATAAAAGGGTAATACAACTATTCATGTTTACCCAATTGGTATTCTATTAGTAAACACTTAGCTATGTATCTATTGGTAAACACTTAGCTATGAGAGGGGTCACAGCAACAGATGAAGAAATAACTGCTGTGCACCTATGTCCAGAGTTTGGTGTAATATTCTGTCAGCTGCTCCATGCAGGACGATGAAGAGGTTTTGATCAGTGCATGATCTACAATGATCTATTCCACAACGTTGTTTCTGGCTGAATTCCAATATAGACCCATAGGCACTGAGAAGATTAGGAATAGGTAGAAGCCTTACGGTTATAACTCTACCTTGCCCTCTCATAGGCCAGGTGGAATTTTCACAACATTACTTGCTTACATCCATCTTATCAGATCCACACAAGTGCCTAGGGGCCAGGGGCTAGGCAAGGGCTAGTGCCAAGGGAATATGCCTATGGGCTAAGCAGGGACAGTGCCAGGGGCTGGTGCCTTGTAGGTGGTGGCTACAGGATAGTGCCAAGGGGTTAGGGGTGAGGGTTTAATTTGGGGTTAATTCATGGTCACCCTCTCCCTCTTGAATTTGAGGCCTCACCATTGGTCCAGGTCCGGGGTCACTGCCCTTTCCTCCATCAAACTGAGCAGCAAAGTTCTGGCAAAAGAAAAAAGGGACACAAATCCTTAGCACACACATTAACAAGGAATAAAAGCCATGTTCAGGTAATTATGATAATATACATGTATTGTGACAAATAATAATTGCACAGTAGTCATAAATTCCATTGGTTAATCCCATATGTTCGGTTGAGGGTCTTGAGACATGAGAGTAGTAGTCCTTAGTATCAACCATGATGAACCACACTGAACAATACTAACAAACTGTACCAGTATTGAACATTTATTTTTGGTCTAAAACTAAATAATCTCATAATATAAACTCACTGGAACCTACATTCACCTTGTCATGTGTGTAATAACATGGTAGTAACTATGTAACAACAGCACTGGCAGCCATGTTTATGTTTTACTGTGTCACAGGGTCATCGTGGGGTCAAAGGGTCATAGGCCACAGGGTCAAAGGTCAACAGGGTATGAGTTCATCAGGGCATGAGGTCATGGGGTCAAGACCACCCAATTGAACCCATCCCTAGTGAGTAAGGCACACTTTGAACACTTAACATGGCTGATTTGAAAGAGGAACCAAGTGCCATGCCTGATAAACACACCAGAGCAGATGGGTGTTGTTGGGTGAAAAATGTCTGACATCTTCTGAGGGACAAATTACAGCCAGTAATTTTTTGAGTGAGAAAATTAGGGTAAACTTCAGTTACAGATCTGTCAGACATTTTCAAAGTAACAGAACTGTTAGTCATTTAGAGAAAATTAGGGACATTTTCCGAATAACAGAACTGTCAGTCAATTAGAGAAAATTAGGGACATTTTCAGAATAACAGAACTGTCAGTCAATTAGAGAAAATTAGGGACATTTTTGTGATAAAAATAATAATATAGGTGAACTTACTCCTCCAAGTCCTGGGGGACCAGGGGGGCCGGCAACCCCGGGGAGTCCATGTTTACCATCTCTTCCATTAGGACCTTGGGGACCCTATCAGACAGAGAGAGAGAGACAGAGAAATACTTATTATTAAAGAAAGTCTGAGCTAAAATACTTTATATTCTATACATATTTCTGTTATTGTTGATGTTGTTTATGATTACTTTCTATTTCAGTTTTGTTTTCTGTTTTGTTTTCTGGTGTGATTGCACTGTCCTGCACTGTCCTGTGACATACTGTAAGTGCCATACCGTACACTATAGACAAACAGGAAAACATATTACATAAGCACAATTATTACAAAATTGTTATGATTTACATAATGATGTTTAATTTATTTAAAATCATCTAAAATATGTAATTGCTAATATGTTCAGAATATAGCTGGGTAAAAATACATCCAATAATATTGTTGTCAACATCGAGGATCTAGGTCTCTGTGCCATGACAACAAGTGGGGGGGCAACATGGGGTAACAGTAAGTCATGTAGCCCTCTCAGAAATGTGCATTTAAACAAGTGTAGTGACTTACAGACACATAACATACAACCTCTACACACCAAAGGAAAATTACAATAATTATTGAACAAGGAAAATGTCAAAGCATTTTAAAGTTCACACAAAACAGCTGTGTTTTCTTTGCTTACCCTGTCACCTCGAGGCCCCTTAGCTCCTCTTGGGCCCTATGGTGGGAAAATATCTCAATCAGACAAACATACAAGACAGATGACTCAAATATACGTTTTAAAAGCTTATCAGTGCCTCTAGCAAAGCAGGTCATAGACCCTAATCTCAAATGAATGATTGCATCAATGTTAATAAATTTATAGCATTTGAAGGTAGTATCACATTATGTGTCATAATGTATACGTATGTGTACATAATGTGTACATAAACTTGACCTTACGGTTTAAGGACAAGCATATCCACACATTAACTTTACTGTATGAGTCAACAGTGCATGCTGACTAGGCCTCAACATTTGATCTTTGACCTTTGAGCCTGAGCCTCAAAGTTCAGATATGCCACACGTTTCTATACTAGTAAATGACACATAAGAACATGTTTGCTCACCTTGAGTCCCCCCTAGATAGAAAATAAGATAAATAAATATAAGATTTATTTATTCAGTCTTTTCCACCACATTTCTTATGTCATTCAACATGTAGGCTATATCAACTGTATATCAGCTTTTTCAGCCCTCTTATTTGCCAACAAAGCATATTAGTTGCCAGTGTCATAAAACATTATTGCATGCATACATGTATATTATAAGCCACATGCTCGTGCAGATAACTACAACAAATATCAAACGCATAACATCACATACAGATCTAATGTTATCTTATTCACAATTGCAGAGAGATGTTTAAAAGAGCAGTATGGAGCTGGTTAACTGGCTGAATGCCAAATCCAGATTGATGTTGGATGACAGTAGGCTATGTAGGTGGATAGGCCAATCAGTCAATCAATCACTCCTAATCTATCATAATCAATTCCCCTTATAGATCCACTGCTCCTTTAAAACATCAGAATGCCAATATAACTGCTGAGATACAATTTCCAGGTGAGCAATTTGTAGCAATCTCAACTATACCAGGCAATTCTGAACAGGCCAAACTTCCTTCATACTGTAAAAAATGTCTGATAAAATAAACATGACCATGGTCCATTCCAAATCGAGTTATCATAGAAGGAGTGCTGATCTAGGATCAGGTCCCCCTTGTCCACATCATATTTTTTGTTATGATTTAAAAGGATAGACTGATCCTAGATCAGCACTTCTCTGAGTCTTAGTGAATACGGGCCTGGAATGTATCTGCAATGTTTAGCTTTCAAACCTTTTCCTGATTCTATTAAAGGACATCTTGTGCCCAGTGGCCCCATGGGTAAACCAGCACCAGCACAGGCGGTTTTAACTTTCACTGACACTACCCCTGACCAATAGGACCCTCACCTATTCATTGGCAGAAAGTGAAGTAAAAAGGGATAGCCTAAAATGAAACTGTAACAGTCTGCTATAGTTGAGATCGCTCATATTGTCGACAGAGGGAACTTTCCACCGAATATCAGCTGGAATTTGGAACAGACAAGAGGCAAAAGGTAAAATATCTTCTAAAAGCTGTTTGATAGATAATATCATGCACATGTACTAACCGCTGTGATGTTGCAATAAGGAGGAGGAGGAGGAGGAGGAGGAGAGGAGGAAGAGGAGGAGAGGGAAAAAGGGATACTCAGTTAGAACATGATAACTTTAGGAAAAACAAATGTCAAAAATTTGAAGTACAATCGTTTTTTTTGTTGTTGAAGCAATCTACATTTTTATCCACTTTCTATATTCCAACCATTTGTTCAATTCAAGTTGCCCTCTTCTTTTCCTTCAGAGCAAATTACTGTTATGAATTCTATGATTATATAATATACACAGAACTGGATCTAATCAATGAAATGCAAGGGAGCTGACATTAGCCTATTTCAAAATGTATGAATAAATGAATAAAGATTAGCATTAGATGCATCTAAAATCCTATCTGACAACAAAAAAGTGAAAGTGATATCGAAGCTGGCCATATACATGTTCTAATCGAGTTAGTCAACACATTTGGGTTTCAGAAGGCCTGAAGTTTTCTTTAGGGCCCATAGTACTGTAAGCATTGGCTCAATACACACACTGCTAATAAACTAGCTTCTACAGTTAAGCTGCAGTTGTCTCTCAGGAATGTGTCTAAAAACCATTATAATCTTCTACATTGTTCACAACATCCCACTGACTGTTCATTTCAGTGTGAATCGAACACTAGCTAATGAGCAAGCAGTCAGGTGAATACAGGTCTGTACTGCCACATCCCATAAGGACAACAACTTGGCATTGTGGTGGAGAGGAGATCAGAAATAAGTATTTTGTTTTTAGGTATGTGGATGCACAACTATAACTCAAGTGAGAAGTTTTTTTACAATACCTGAGCAAATTATATCGTGTGCTATGCCATCCTATTCTGTTTCATTCCATCCTTCCCAATTTTATCCTATAAATGGCAACTTAATTTTTAGGAGTTCAATTTGGTCTAAATGACTAAATGAGTTGAATAAAGATTTAATCCAAGAACCTACGGGTGTGAGATCCAAGAACCTACGGGTGTGAGGATATTAGAAGAACTATCATCTTATGTCGCTGGTGATGACCAATGATGAACTAAGCTTTTCCTGTATAAGCCTCAGTGGTGTCCTCAATCTGATGTGGCATAACAACTGGTTATTTACTCTACATTTGGTCCTGCCCTGCTGATGATGGAGTGGCATTGCACCTCCTCTGAAATACTGCGGTGTCAGGCCCTCACCACTAGAAGGCGCCTTTGAACACTAAAAATAATATAATCATGGAAAATATTGTTTAAATTTATAGTACTTGTAAATATAAATCAAATGTCATGTGTATTGCTTGAAACTAATGCTTTATATTCTTATAATACTGATAATAACTTTTTTTTTTAACGAAATAGCCCTAGCCCTAACTATGCAAAACCTTATCTTCCACAATGCCCAGAAAATAAGCCCTACATTGCACTAAGTAACTTCAATAATATGTAGAAATAATTATGGGATCGAAAATCAATTTTTTTGTTAAGATCTGTATGTATTTCTATAGAAAATAAATCGAAGAGGGTTGATGCCAAAAGGGATCCTGTTCAATATGACCACTGGGGGGCGGCCTTTCAATTCCCTATAATAAAAGTTAATTCCCTGGACTCCTGAAACAGTATGTACAACGCCCCAAACTTTTCATACTAGGAGTTTACAGATACATTCCATTTGTAGTCTAAATGTTGGTAGTTCCACTGGGCTAAAATCTATTCAAAATCACTAAAAGAACAACTTCCTTCAAGGCCGTTAATTATTTTCATCAGGGCGTTTCTCTCTCTCTCTCTCTCTCTGAGACTAATCAAATTGACAATTGTATCCACGGAAGAATAATGAAGAATCCACCGAAATGACCAGGATCCGGTCGGTTTTATACGGGATAGCCAGAGGGAAGCGCTCAAAATAACTTTTAGCTGTCCTCGGGTTGATTTCCAAGTAAGTTCCAAATAAAAACCCAAGCATAAGAGTCCTCCCGAACTCTTAAAACGGGACCAAAAATCCTCGGTAAAACACAAAAAGCAGATATCAAACTTACATTGGCATGATGCTAGCAATGAAGTTACTGCAAGCAGCAACAGAATCCGGTTATCCACAAAGCTGAGCATGTCTAAGCAGACATGCAGACTCCTTGTGCTGCAGTGCCCTGTATTAACTACTTCAAGCAGGCATACAGTTGTGGTGACTAGAATTACTCCAAGCTTGGAAACCTACTGCCGTGATGCTAGAATAATAAAGACTAATCAGTCCTATTTATATGGCAGGAGGTTCCTTTGTCTGCGTGTCAAGAGTTAGCCCCTGGACCAATAGGAGAAGTGAAATCCTATGACTCCCATCCCATCCCAGCCCCAGTAAGTCATGTGGTCCTACATCTCCAGCCTTCCCTCAGAAACGTTGGCAATGCTTCGGCGATGATGACGAGTGCAACCGTTTAATTAGATCCATTCTTGAGGACGTGGACAATGTAGACGTTTTAAAAGGAGCAAGACCTGCATTTTTTTCAGACTTTTTGTAAGGTGGTTCATCACACTGGACGTGTAGCCGAGAGGGAAGCGGTAGTCCAGTCAGTGCGTCGGGGCTGAGTGAGGGCGCGTTGGGCATCCGACTGTCACCTTGCGCTTTGCCCGGTTCGGGTCTGCTGCGTAATATGTCCAGTGCGGTGCGCGCAGTAATGCATGGGCACCGGGGACTTACATCTCTTTCAATAGGATTTAAAGAAGCAAATGCCATACAGGGAAAGGATGCAAGAGATGTTTCTTTTTTTATAACTCATTTCATTTCGAAGTGGTCTGTTTGTACTTCAAGTTGTACTTTACCGCGGATTTAGCTTATATTTGACTTATTTTCCACAAAAGCCATCTGTATTCACTTTATTTAATTAAATTATGCTTTGTTTATTATAATCACTATTTACTGTTTGCACAATCATTTAACTGACTTAACACACAGGCCTCTCCCTGCCTGACAACATTGTAAAGCTTCCCTAAATGGTCTAAATTACTCCTAGCTAAAACACAGCAATTTCATCTAATCAAAGCAGAAAATGTATGAATAGCATTTCGTTTCCAAACATTTGACATGTCTATCTGAGTGAATAAAATCCCACGTTTAATGACAGATCACCCCCAAGCAACATTCATTACAGTAGAGTATATGAGTTTTGCTGCTATAAATGATAACACATCTGTTAATGAATGAATACATTATAACACAGGTGTTGGTGGATCCGGTTCTCAAAAGGTACTAAGCCCTATATTTAGGAAGAGCCTGTGCATTACCATGGAATGAAAAGGAGGTAGTCGACACCTTAGATGGGAGTAAACAAAGGGCAGGTGAGAGGGATCTAATTTCAGATGGCCACATGACCAGACATGTCAGTAGTCACATTACTACCTCAATATTGCTATCTGTACCTCTAACAGTCACTTGGCCTCTTTAAAGATTTAGCACATTAAAGATGTTGATATTATCTTACATTGAATAGTAAATACGTGGTTACTATAAAGACTGACATGTCCTTTCCACATCAAAGTTGTGAAAGTCTATATATGTATATCATTTATGGAAGCTGCATACCCTGTAAAGTAAAACAGACATAGTTTAATGTAGTTTGGAAAGAATCAAAAGTAGGCTATAAAGACTGTTCTCTCTGAGAAGAAGAGTGAATCACACATCACAGACACTCCAAAGACACACACTCCTACAATAGGACTTTATATGTCCCCTTAGAGAAAGGAGGGTCTGCTTCGTATGGCTGTCGTGTTCAACTTCACCAGAGAGGAAAATGATTACAGTAACATCTATACAGATTCTCATATCAGAAATACTCATATGTTCTAACTTACCACAGTTGCCAACGGTTTGGCAGTTATATGTTTTACAAGTGTCGGCCCATATCCTGACTCTCTCTTGATGACATTCGTGGCCTTTCTCCACCCTGACAATATTCCACTTGTATTGTCATGTGCTGGTTTATTAATTGTGTTCTTGTATTGATTCTTGCATTTAAACCGTTATTCAACCAGAAGTCAAACAAGAACACAGTTATTTTTGCAACGAAGCAGATATCATTTACAAGATGCCCTATTTTCAATTAGGAATACCTCCTCTGATATCTGTGCTATCCCTAATAAGCCCAGGCAGTGCTAACAATATAGGAAGATGTGGACCATGCACTGTAATGATGCCAACAGTCTTAAAACAGAGAAAATGAATTGGGTATGAGTGTTGGGGCCCTAATCTAGCTAGTAATGTAGCCTAGTCTGCCTCAAAATGCCCGAAGCACTGCTCTTCTTTTTCCATGGGCCTCCCCTCTCCTCCCTGAGCAGTGCCAGAAAAAAATTAGTCATCACTGGAATAGCCAGACAACCCATACTCAACTCTCTCCCTGAGTGAAAGGAGAGGAGAGATCAGAGAGGGGAGGGGAGAGTGCTGCTGAGATGAAATGTGTTTGAAAGATGGCTGCACGCCCAATGCACTGCAGCTGAACATGGCTCATGTTCTCTGACTGAGACGCTGGAAATCTTGAACTACTTTGAGATCAGCCTGCATCCATGAATATGAAATGAAAGATGCTCCCTGCCTGCAAGACTCCAGTATCTTTTCATTATGACAGACACAACAATAGTGGCTACGACTCTACTGTAGTTGACAACAATTACAGGACTATGTGTAAAAACATTACTCCTTGTTTGAGTAGTATTTAGAACAAGAGTTCTGTTGATATCTGTGTGTAGTGTTTGACCCGTCTGAACATCAAGCATCAACAACCAGGAGTTGAATCAAAAGATGCTCATAAAGGCCTAAGTCAAGTCAAGACCTAATGCAGAGGAAGAGACACACGGGAGACACTGGGGCCACAGGAGCAGTAGAGATACTCTGAATGATCGGATATGAAAAGCCAACTAACATTTACTCCTGAGATGCTGACCTGTTGCACCCTTGACATCCACTGTGATTATTATTATTTGACCCTGCTGGTCACCTATGAACATTTGAACATCTTGGCCATGTTCTGTTATAATCTCTACCCGGCACAGCCAGAAGAGGACTGGCCACCCCTCATAGCCTGGTTCCTCTCTAGGTTTCTTCCTAGGTTCTGGCCTTTCTAGAGAGTTTTTCCTAGCCACCGTGCTTCTACACCTGCATTGCTTGCTTTTTGGGGTTTTAGGCTGGGTTTCTGTACAGCACTTTGAGATATCAGCTGATGTAAGAAGGGCTTTATAAATACATTTGATTTGATGTACTATATATGAGTCACCATAAGTGGTAATGCACCTTAGACATTGACTTTCACAAATAGTGAAATTCGAATAGTGAGTCACCATAGGTGGTAATGCACCTTAAACATTGATATTCACCAATAGTGAAATTCGAATAGTGAGTCACCATAGGTGGTAATGCACCTTAAACATTGATTTTCACCAATAGTGAAATTCGAATAGTGAGTCACCATAGGTGGTAATGCACCTTAAACATTGATTTTCACCAATAGTGAAATTCGAATAGTGAGTCACCATAGGTGGTAATGCACCTTAAACATTGATTTTCACCAATAGTGAAATTCGAATAGTGAGTCACCATAGGTGGTAATGCACATTAAACATTGATTTTCACCAATAGTGAAATTCGAATAGTGAGTCACCATGTCTTGATAGTTGTTCAGACAAAAGTCTTTCTCCGAGGACTAGTGGATAAGACTTGTGTTCAAATACTATTTAAAATAATTTCAAATACCTTATCTGGTTTTCCTGGCTTAATGGACCAATAGAATAGTCCCAAAATAGTAAACCCCGCACATCTGGCACATCCAGGCAGCCAAAGCAAACGCTGAAAGAATTAGAAAGATTTGAAATAGAATTTGAGTCCAGGTCTCTATTGGATAGTGGATAGTGGTTGTCTGGTCCAGCCTAAAGCACTGGAATGTGAGGTTTCCTAAGGGCCAGAGAGTTTATCACACAGTTGAAAATCTCCCCAGGATTCCCAACTGTTTCCCTTCAAACATTAATGCAACAATCAGTCATCACTCAACTATGTCCGGTCTGTGTTTGAGGAGTATGTGAAGATTTCTCTGACCTATGAAACATTGCGTTTAATTCCTGGGTGTGGTACATGTTGGTCACAGATGGGAATTAAATGTCCACAGTATAAATTATATATTTTAAAGTATAGATTTTGCCCTTTCATTTGAATGGGTGAAAAATTCCCTCTGATTTTCATACCCTTGTAGCACATAATTGATCACTTTAATGTAATTGATTAGCTAAAGAGTTCCAGTCTAAACTCCACATTCTCTCCTACTATAAGTTAACATCGAGAATTCCCTCATTCTATTCTTCTTGCTGTCGGCCATTTTGCTGAAAGGTTTCTTTTTCTTTTCCACTGTTGCCTCCAACCTCTATCTCTGTGTCAGGCTTGCCAGAACTGCCTGTAGTCAGATTCCAGATGTTCTGTGTTCTGATTGGCTAGCATCAGCGTCTCGTCTCGCTGGCCCCTATCACGGTGTCTCATATTTCCCACAGATCCAGAAGCAGGCGCTGAGGATTATGGGATGGATGAATACCTCCAAGCCACCTGCCAGCTGGTACACGAGAAAAAAGCTAGAGAAAATCTTATAAGACATGACTTTCATCAGTTTTAAATGATGTAGCTTGGATGCCAAAACTACAAAATAAATTATACTCAAAGTACACATAGGACTCATTGATATGCATCTACTAAAACAACCTGGTTAATTGGGTAGGAACATTTCTTCTGCAGCCTCAAACTTTCATTAGTAAAAGGAAACAAGACATCAACCTATGATCTGTTTTAAAGCACATTCTGTTTGACAATGGATACAATAGTGTGTGTTGAAACACCAATACGTTTTCATACACACAAGACATACTCACAAAGGATGCCTGCAGGGGGCCTATTTAAGACCGCCAGTAGAGCTGATTCTTAGTTCCTGAACCTGACTGTGTTGTTAGAGTGAATATTTAGCCTGGGGTATCCCCTGTATACTCCCTCACACTCCTTCCTCTAAGCACTGGGGCTGACACTCATTGACACACCCTAAGGAGGCATGCCTAATGAACCCATGAACCATTCTCCGCTGCTCCTCTCTCAGACTTATAGGGAGGAGCTGGGTGGGGTTATCTTGTTACCTTCCACAGGTAACAAAAACACTGTTTAACTGGTGTGTTTAAGACAGGCTACACTCTTAGAAAAAATAGTTCCAAAAGGGTTCCATATGACAACCCTTTTTGGTTCCAGGCGGAACTCTTTTGTGTTCCATGTAGAACCCTTTGGGGAAAGGGTTCATCATGGAACCCTATAAACACACCAGTTAAACTGTGTTTTTGTTACCTGTGGAAGGTAACAAGATAACCCCACCCAGCCCCTCCCTTCCTATAAGTCTGAGAGAGGAGCAGCTGGAATCAAAACAATTCTATCTGGAACCAAAAGGGTTCTTCAAAGGGTTCTCCTATGAGGACAGCCGAAGTACCCTTTAAGGTTCTAGACAAGAGTGTATAGCAGTGACATTGTGAGATCATGTTGGTTTAAGATTGATTTCACATTGGTGGAAATTAACATTTCACATTGGGGGAAATGTGTGATGCATAGAACACAATGTTCAAAATAAATGGATGGCATAAGAAAGCATGAATAGTTATTTTGATTGTGTGATTGATTTCTTCCTTTGAGCCAACATTGTTTGACATTTCAAGAACTTGAGACTATAAGGTTCTATCTGCATTTCTGTCAAAATGTAGTTATTAGCTGTCACGATCGTCTAAAGGAGTAGACCAAGGCGCTTAGAGTTACTTAGAGTTCCACATGTTTAATAAATATGTGGAACTCTGGGCTGCTTACAGGCAGCTACACAAACACAAGATCCCACAAAGCACAGGTGGGAAAAGGCTGCCTAAGTATGACTCCTAATCAGAGACAACGATAGACAGCTGCCTCTGATTAGGAACCATACTCGGCCCAAAACAAAGAAATACAAAAACATAGAAAAAGGAACATAGAACGCCCACCCTAGTCACATCCTGGCCTAACCAAAATAGAGAACAAAACCCTCTCTATGGCCAGGGCGTAACAGTACCCCCCCCCAAATGTGCGGACTCCGGCCGCAAAACCTGACTCTAAAGGGGAGGGTCCGGGTGGGCCTTCCTTACGGCGGTGGCTCTGGTGCGGGACGTGGACCCCGCTCCACCTTCGGCTTGGCCCATTTAGGTGGCGCCTCTGGAGTGGGGACCCTCGCCGCCGACCCCGGACAGGCGGGCGACTCTGGCGGCTCCGGACAGGCGGGCGACTCTGGCGGCTCCGGACAGGCGGGCGACTCTGGCGGCTCCGGACAGGCGGGCGACTCCGGACTGGCGGGCAGCTCTGGTGGCTCCAGACTGGCGCTGGGCGTAGGCACAGTATTCACCAGGCTGGGGAGACATGCAGGAGGCCTGGCTCTGGGCGCAGGCACAGGACTTACCAGGCTGGGGAGACATGCAGGAGGCCTGGTTCTGGGCGCAGGCACAGGACTCACCAGGCTGGGGAGACATGCAGGAGGCCTGGCTCTGGGAGCAGGCACAGGCTTCACCAGGCTGGGGAGACATGCAGGAAGCCTGGCTCTGGGCGCAGGCACAGGACTCACCAGGCTGGGGAGTACATGCAGGAGGCCTGGTTCTGGGCACAGGCACAGGACTCACCAGGCTGGGGAGACATGCAGGAGGCCTGGCTCTGGGAGCAGGCACAGGACTCACCGGGCTGGGGAGACATGCAGGAGGCCTGGATCTGGGAGTAGGCACAGGACGCACCAGGCTGGGGAGACATGCAGGAGGCCTGGCTCTGGGAGCAGGCACAGGACTCACCAGACTGGGGAGACATGCAGGAGGCCTGGCTCTGGGAGCAGGCACAGGACTTGCAGGAGGCCTGGCTCTGGGCGCAGGCACAGGACTCACCAGGCTGGGGAGACATGCAGGAGGCCTGGCTCTGGGAGCAGGCACAGGACGCACCAGGCTGGGGAGACTTGCAGGAGGCCTGGCTCTGGGAGCAGGCACCGGACTCACCAGGCTGGGGAGACTTGCAGGAGTCCTGGCTCTGAGCGCAGGCACAGGACTCACCAGGCTGGGTAGACATGCAGGAGGCCTGGGAGCAGGCACAGGACTTGCAGGAGGCCTGGTTCTGGGCGCAGGCACAGGACTCACCAGGCTGGGGAGTACATGCAGGAGGCCTGGTTCTGGGCACAGGCACAGGACTCACCAGGCTGGGGAGACATGCAGGAGGCCTGGCTCTGGGAGCAGGCACAGGACTCACCAGGCTGGGGAGACATGCAGGAGGCCTGGATCTGGGAGTAGGCACAGGACGCACCAGGCTGGGGAGACATGCAGGAGGCCTGGCTCTGGGAGCAGGCACAGGACTCACCAGACTGGGGAGACATGCAGGAGGCCTGGCTCTGGGAGCAGGCACAGGACTTGCAGGAGGCCTGGCTCTGGGCGCAGGCACAGGACTCACCAGGCTGGGGAGACATGCAGGAGGCCTGGCTCTGGGAGCAGGCACAGGACGCACCAGGCTGGGGAGACTTGCAGGAGGCCTGGCTCTGGGAGCAGGCACCGGACTCACCAGGCTGGGGAGACTTGCAGGAGTCCTGGCTCTGAGCGCAGGCACAGGACTCACCAGGCTGGGTAGACATGCAGGAGGCCTGGGAGCAGGCACAGGACTTGCAGGAGGCCTGGTTCTGGGCGCAGGCACAGGACTCACCAGGCTGGGGAGACATGCAGGAGGCCTGGGTCTGGGAGCAGGCACAGGATAGACCGGGTCCTGGAGACGCACTGGAGGTCTGGAGTGCACGGCCTGCACAACCCGTCCTGGCTCGATGCCCACTCTAGCATGGCACTTGCGGGGGGCTGGCCTATAGCGCACCGGGCTATGAGCATGCACTGGAGACACCATGCGCTTCACAGCATAACACGGTGCCTGACCAGTACAACGCTGCTTCCGGTAAGCACTGGGAGCTGGCTCAGGTCTCCAACCTGACTCTGCCACACTCCCCGTGTGCCCCCCCCCCCCATTTTTTGGGGGGAGATGCCTCTCGGGCTTCCTTGCCAGCCGTGTTCCCTCATACCATTGTCGTCGGTCCTTTTCTCCTGCTGCCTCCGCTCTTCTGAGTGCCTCTACCTGTTCCCATGGGAGGCGATCCCTTCCGACCAGGATCTCTTCCCAAGTGTAGGATCCCTTGCCGTCCAGGATGTCCTCCCATGTCCAGTCCTTTCTCTCCCTGGCCCAGGATCCTTGCTCCTCCTGGGCACGCTGCTTGGTCCTTCTTTGGTGGGATCTTCTGTCACGACCGTCTAAAGGAGTAGACCAAGGCGCAGCGTACTTAGAGCTCCACATGTTTAATAAATATGAAACTCACCAAAACAATACAGACGAAAACGAAGCGTGCCGTTCTGGGCTGCTTACAGGCAGCTACACAAACACAAGATCCCACAAAGCACAGGTGGGAAAAGGCTGCCTAAGTATGACTCCTAATCAGAGACAACGATAGACAGCTGCCTCTGATTAGGAACCATACTCGGCCCAAAACAAAGAAATACAAAAACATAGAAAAAGGAACATAGAACGCCCACCCTAGTCACACCCTGGCCTAACCAAAATAGAGAACAAAACCCTCTCTATGGCCAGGGCGTGACATTAGCCTTGTTCTGTTCAATGTTCTCTACCCATAGAGTACTTTAAATACCCCCAATTGATGTTGTTAAGTTCAAAAGAATACAAGATAACAATTGCTGGCACCATTCAAACCAACGAGGGTTCGGAACTTTAACGCCAGTGATCCAATAATCCTGTTTTTGCAGATATAACCTTATTAGTCTTTAACTCTTGATTTTATATGTGTAGATGCACGTAGGCAAAGTCAGGGTCACAAACAGCAGACAGGTCCAGAGCAGGGCGGTAACCAGGGTCTGAGTTTTTGTGAGATTTTTAGAAAGTTGAAGCTCATTTACTGCATTTCTATACAGTTTAAAAACTATAAAAAGCTTTTACACAGCCTATTAGCTATACCATTAGCTGCTATACATTAACTTACATTAACTCAGAACCGGGATTAAAAACTAGAATTTAATACCTACAGTACAGAAGGATCTGTTAGCAAAAAAAATATTTTATTAACAAAAAGTTAACCTGTTTGGGATAGGTGGCAGTATTTTCACGTCTGGATAAAAAACGTACCCGATTTAATCTGGTTACTACTCCTGCCCAGAAACTAGAATATGCATATAATTAGTAGATTTGGATAGAAAACACTCTAAAGTTTCTAAAACTGTTTGAATGGTGTCTGTGAGTATAACAGAACTCATATGGCAGGCCGAAACCTGAGAAGATTCCATACAGGAAGTGCCCTGTCTGACAATTTGTTCTCCTTCTGGTGCATCTCTATCAAAAATACAGCATGCTGTAACAGGACATTTTCTAAGGCTTCCATTGGCTCTCAGAAGGTGCCAGAAAGTGGAATGACGTCTCTGCAGTCTCTGGGCGAAAAACAGCAGGAGTTTTTGTGAGTGGTCAGGCAGGGAACAATGACACTGGAGATGCGCGTCCACGAGACGACTCCATGTTTTTCTTTCACTCTTTGAATTAATATAACGTCACCCGGTTGGAATATTATCGCTATTTTACGAGAAAAATAGCATAAAAATTTATTTTAAACAGCGTTTGACATGCTTCGAAGTACGGTAATGGAATATTTTGAATTTTTTTGTCACGAAATGCGCCCGTGCGTCACCCTTCGGATAGTGACCTCAACGCACGAACAAAACGGAGCTATTTCAATATAACTATGGATTATTTCGAACCAAAACAACATTTGTTGTTGAAGTAGAAGTCTTGGGAGTGCATTCTGATGAAGAACAGCACAGGTAATCCAATCTTTCTTATAGTAATTCTGAGTTTAGTGAGCACCAAACTTGGTGGGTGTCAAATTAGCTAGCCTGTGATGGCCGAGCTATCTACTCAGAATATTGCAAAATGTGCTTTCGCCGAAAAGCTATTTTAAAATCTGACACCGCAATTGCATAAAGGAGTTCTGTATCTATAATTCTTAAAATAATTGTTATGTTTTTTGTAAACGTTTATCATGAGTAATTGAGTAAATTCACCGGAAGTTTGCGGTGGGTATGCTAGTTCTGAACATCACATGCTAATGTAAAAAGCTGTTTTTTGATATAAATATGAACTTGATTGAACAAAACATGCATATATTGTATAACATCATGTCCTAGGTGTGTCATCTGATGAAGATCATCAAAGGTTAATGCTGCATTTAGCTGTGGTTTTGGTTTTTGTGACATATATGCTTGCTTTGAAAATGGCTGTGTGATTATTTTTGGCAGGGTATTCTCCTGACATAATCTAACGTTTTGCTTTCGCTGTAAAGCCTTTTTTGAAATCGGACAATGTGGTTAGATTAACGAGAGTCTTGTCTTTAAAATGGTGTAAAATAGTCATATGTTTGAGAAATTGAAGTTATAGCATTTTTAAGGTATTTGTATTTCGCGCCACGCTCTACCATTGGATATTGGTGAGGCGTTCCGCTAGCGGAATGTCTGTCCCTAACAGATTTAACAAATGAATTTGCTTGACAGATTTTTTTTTGTTGTTGCAGGTTTACAGTTATTTCCCACAATTCTACACATTTTGCCATGGGGTTTGGATAATATTTTGAAGTTAATGCTAATTTCCTACATTTCTACACATTTTGCCATTGGGTTTGGATAATTTTTTGAAGTTAATGCTAATTTCCTACATTTCTACACATTTTGCCATGGGGTTTGATGTTTTGGCGGTGTCGAAGGTGTCGAAGGTGTAACTGAGCTGGAGCTGTCAAATCGGTGAGCAGTTTCTCTTGATCATTGTCACAAAGCCACACCCGCCCCACTCACGTTAGAGGTTCAGAACAAGAAAGTGTAGGCTATGTAGAATTAACAACACTCAAATAAAAAAATTATTAAACTAAATACTGAGGATTTCTATCAGCCTAATCGAGGTGTAGATTACATCTCACATTCCAGTGTTCGAACTTGTAAACAAGGCTGCGTGGGATTTCTCTTAATGCGTCTCAGTGCAGCCAATGGCAATTTCCGCTTTAGATATAATGCCGGGAGCTGCTTGTGGATTTGACGGCTCTAACGCAGTTCCACCTCAGACACCGTCAAAACATCACCTATGCAGATGTCGGCTAAAGCGGATCTGATTGAATCGGACCCTAATTTACCATTCTGACATGGGCTAATTGAGTGGCTGTCAATTAGTGAGTTACAGTATATAGTGTAACAAGAGGAAAACGGCTGATGCAAAACTAAGTTTCAAAATTGAACCATGTTTATTCTACAATTCTAACTCTCAACAGCAAGTTGAGACCCTGACTGAGTTCCTAAAAACATTTTTTATTATTACCAAGGTCCGGACCTCATATGTAGTTATGGCCCTGAAAAGAAGTTCGCTATAGGGGGAGGGTGATGAGAGAGACACAGGGCAGAGAGAGAGTCAGTGATTAAAGAGGAGGAGCACACACTCCCATAATGATGGACTTATTTCACTGACTGGAGAGGGAGAGAGAGAGGAAAGAGCGAGAGAGAGAACTGGAGCGATAGAGAGAGAGAGAGAGAGAGAGAGAGAGAGAGAGAGAGAGAGAGAGAGAGAGAGAGAGAGGGAAACTGAGGAGAGAATAAAGCACAGCAGCAGTAAACAACAACCAGGGCGCCTGGGGTTTATAAATGCCAGGCTATGCTCCAAGACAGATATTATCTTTCTCTGCTCTGGACACTGTAGTGATGAACTTTCAATATGATATATTGAAGACAAGAATCTGCAAGGAAACGTCTACCGTGAAACTGTACTGAAGCAATATTCCTTCAAATTTCTGCTGGCAGCACCTTTTTGGCAGTACTTGGATGCACTGTAGAATGCATGACATTTCAACAAGATGCAACTTTAGGTACTTAAGTCTACTATATAACAGTTATACTGTACCATCCTGTAAAAATGACTTGTTGCCTTTGCCCAAGATAGACCAAAAGTCAGTAATAGATTATCAGCTGTACAATATCCCCCTGCATTCATTTGATATCAGTGCAGTAAGTTCTCTGATAACGTACCTACTGTACTGTAGGAGGTTGCTGGCACATGCACCATCAAACAGTGTGTCAAAGAATTCAACGCATTAGACCAACAGGCCTGAGCACATATCAGAATGCTGGGGCCACTGCCATTCTGTTCCCAGCTCTACCTATATAGACCAGGAAGGAAGGAACCAGGGTTAAAAACTAGTAAAAAAACGCCACACATTTTAAAGAGCGCTCATTTACTTTATATTCTTCAAATTACACAACTCCAAGTCCATAAGTGGCCTCTTCTACCTCCCCAATTCTCTCTCTCTCTCTCTCTCTCTCTCTCTCGCTCGCTGTCTCTCTCTCTCTCTCTCTCTCTCGCTCGCTGTCTCTCTCTCTCACTCTCTCACTCTTTCTCTCTCTCTCGCTGTCTCTCTCTCTTTCGCTCTCTCGCTGTCTTTCTCTCACTCTCTCTCAATCTCTTTCTCTCCCCTCTCCCTACCCCCTCTCTCTCTCTCTCACTCTGTCTCTCTCTCCTCTCTCCCTCCCCCTCTCTCTCTCCCCCCCTCTCTGCTGCTTGTGGCTACCACATCTGCAGGCTGTTCCAATGGAACATATTTCTCTAAAATGCTTCAGAGCGCTGTTTCTAAGTGAGTGAGGGGGTTGGGGTTATTGAGGAGTTATTACCGTAGGATGAGGTGGGGGTAGGGCCTGTGAGTATAAAAATTAGTCAACATACATAAACATGGGTGAGAGCGGACTGGGAACACTTGATTGTCTTGTTGGAAGCTCAGAACACAGTTGTTTTTCCTCTCCAATGTTCTATGTTAAAAGGGCTCTTAGAGCCCTGCAGCTGTCTGAATTTTTGCTCATTGCATTGCTTGCTTTTCTGTAAGCTCACAGTCAAAGAAAATCGTGCACTTTGATTGGGAAAAATACCACCCAGGGTATCCAATGTTGATCCAACAACAAAATGCTAGCTATCCCTATCCCTGTCTGTGAGAGTTGAATTTTTGTGAGAGAACGTGTGTATCGTGAAAGAAAATCAAAGTTGGGAACCTCCCTTGGTTCTGCCTAACACGTAGTTATCTTCCTCTGCGTCCACATGACTCATGGTCTGGTCAGCAAAGGCATAATAAACGTGACAGAAATATCCCCACACAATGTCACTGGAGTCCAGAGCAACAGGCAAATTGGTGGATAGCTCTGTCTGTGGTTTCAGAGAGAAAACCTGCAACGCATAATAGGATTGTCCAATAAAATATGCATTTATAAAAGTCTAGCGGTCATGAACAAATACAAAAAGGGCGTCTCAGTTCAAGTTCAAAGAATGTCAATGATTTTACAAGGGTTCAAGCCTTGCTATTGTCTTGCTGGACATCCAAAGACATGAGGTTCACATACTCTTTGGATATAAGGGTAGTTGGGGCAAGTTTGCTTGGATTGTTCCCACACTAGAGAGAATGTTTACATTTTATCAATCCAAATTATTACAGGTTGTGAGGATGTCTAAGTCAAAAACATAAATTAGCATGTCAGTGTCACTTATAGCCTCAGCCAGGTTGCTCAAGATTCACTTCGAAATTGCACGTCCATCCATATCCCGAGGACTTCGGGAGATGCCTTCAAAAGCGGCCACTAGGGGCAACATTGAGCGCTATTACCATCAAGTAGGCTTGGATTTTGCTAGTGCTTTGTGGATGGGGATAGCGGATGGGTGTAAGCTGCAAGCTCTGGCTCTGAGGGTTGCGTGTTCAATCCCAGTGCTACAGTAGACAGTCGTTTCTTTTGTTTAAACCTTTCCCAAACTTCAAATGCCAATTCCGTCACTTTCAACCTTATATTCATTATCTCCAGCACAATACCTAGTGTCTACATATGTGAAAACAGTGCATTTCTTTGATCTGTGGTTAAAAAGATAAAGTCCTAAAAAGTGCTTCTCGGTGACATCACAGCGTAGGATTAAAAGTACTAAAAACCGTGGACCTGCAGTGAGTTTCTAGCCAGATGGAGGGTATTTTCTTGCTCCCCACGTCATCCCAAATGTCATAGTGTTTGAAAATCACCGTTTTTTTGTCATCAGGTAGAACTTTTAACTTTATATTTTTTTCTACAAAACGTAGAAATGTGCACGTTTTCACATATGTAGACACTGGTATTATGCTGGAGATGATGATGATGAGGTTGAAAGTGGTGGGGTTGCCCTTTAAACCTTAACTTAACCATTCAGAATGAATGGTTAAACTTAACCGTTGTTGTTTTAGTTTTAACCCTATCCCAAACCTTAACTCTTAACTTAACCATTCAGAATGAGTGGTTAAACTTAACCGTTGTTGTTTTTGTTTTAACCCTATCCCAAACCTTAACTCTTAACTTAACCATTCAGAATGAGTGGTTAAACTTAACCGTTGTTGTTTTTGTTTTAACCCTATCCCAAACCTTAACTCTTAACTTAACCATTCAGAATGAGTGGTTAAACTTAACCGTTGTTGTTTTTGTTTTAACCCTATCCCAAACCTTAACTCTTAACTTAACCATTCAGAATGAGTGGTTAAACTTAACCGTTGTTGTTTTTGTTTTAACCCTATCCCAAACCTTAACTCTTAACTTAACCATTCAGAATGAGTGGTTAAACTTAACCGTTGTTGTTTTTGTTTTAACCCTATCCCAAACCTTAACTCTTAACTTAACCATTTGGAATGAGTGGTTAAACTTAACCGTTGTTGTTTTAGTTTTAACCCTATCCCAAACCTTAACTCTTAACTTAACCATTCAGAATGAGTGACAGAAGCGGTGCAACCCAGGGTGCAGCTGCAACAAGAGGAGCAACCCAGGGTGCAGCTGCAACAAGAGGAGCAACCCAGGGTGCAGCTGCAACAAGAGGAGCAACCCAGGGTGCAGCTGCAACAAGAGGAGCAACCCAGCGGGTCTAATACAATTCACATTTTTACATTTGCAGCAACTTCAAAATGTGACTTTTGGATAAACATGTAAAAAACGTCTGGATCTGAAGTCAAATTGGTTAAACTGTGAGATCTTGTTGGCCTACCGTTTAAGTTGCGGTTTAAGTTCATGTCAGTGATACAGTTTAAGTTCATGGAAAAGTTGATGTAAAACTTGCTGCTTGAAACAAATTGCTACTTTTACCTTCATATAGGCTATGCAAAAAAAATCTCAAACAATTTTACCAGTTGTTGTCCCCCATTAATTACTACACACATGATATTGCCAGCTGACAGAGAAGAAATAACTATTGGATATAGCCAGCTGACAGAGAAGAAATAACTATTGGATATAGCCAGCTGGCAGAGAGGAAATAACTATTGAATATAGCCAGCTGGCAGAGAGGAAATAACTATTGGATATAGCCAGCTGGCAGAGAGGAAATAACTATTGGATATTGCCAGCTGGCAGAGAGGAAATGACTATTGGATATAGCCAGCTGGCAGAGAGGAAATAACTATTGGATATAGCCAGCTGACAGAGAAGAAATAACTATTGTATATTGCCAGCTGGCAGAGGAAATAACTATTGGATATTGCCAGCTGGCAGAGAAGAAATAACTATTGGATATAGCCAGCTGGCAGAGAGGAAATAACTATTGGATATAGCCAGCTGGCAGAGAGGAAATAACTATTGGATATAGCCAGCTGGCAGAGAGGAAATAACTATTGGATATAGCCAGATGGCAGAGAGGAAATAACTATTGGAGGAATACTGGCAATTGGGAGAATATTAGGAGTCTGTTCATGAGTCAATTTATAATGGACGGTCAAATGAATGTAGGTTACAGTAGGATGTACTTACTGTACATAGGGCTCAGTATGGAATAGGTGTATGTGTCTGCAGTACCATGAAAGGGTTAAGTCAAGCCAAGGCAGTATGAGAGAAGTCGAACGCTGACATTTTTTCCATATTACGGCACACATGAGGAACAGATTTAAGTGAGTCCAGCTGTCTGGAGCGTCTCTCTGTATGCGCCTCAAATGGCACCCTCTTCACTATGTAGTGCATTACTTTTGACCAAGACCCATAGCACTACATAGGGTGCCATTTGGATCACGGACTCTCTCACTGGCAATAGGGGGCAAGAAACACATTGACTGAAAGGCAGTCTGGACTGGGCTGGAAGATACAGGAGAGAGAAGAGACAATGTGCTCTATCTGTAACCAGCTTTATGAAAAATAATTTAGAGCTGAAAAGATAAGTCCAATAGACATAGAACAGTAAAGTAAAGTAGATGGTTGTAAACGAGTGACTAATACTGTATTGAACTCCATAAACTAGCTAAATTACATCCATTTGTGATCCAATATTATGTGGGCGGTAGTGAGAGCTGGTGAGGTTGTTAAGGGGGTTAGGATGAGTCATAAGGGCCTGTTCTCATTGGTTGTGTCACAGCAACCGTGCTGTCTTTTTTAAAAGGTGGGAGGGAGGTTGCCATCAGGCTCCGCCTTTTTCGTCTGTACGCAAAAAAATCATGAGAGGGAAAGATGGCGTCATCATTAATATTAATGTTGATGGGAATCTGAGAACCTGCTCTTTGCCTCCTCCTATTCATTCTCTTTGATAACTCCTCCCCCTTTAAGTAGTTGCCTTGGTTTCTCCGCTCTCTTTTCATGTGTCTGGAATAGATGTTCATTGGCTCATTTTTCATGGAGTTGAGGTATTTTTCCCTCTATTTTTTACAATATGGAAAATGTTGTTGCCTGCCTGTCTCAGCGTCACATACCACAATAATATCCTTTCCACAACTTCAACTGCAGTGCTGCTGACCCTTCAGGGAAAGGCTCAGCCTTTAGGGAAAGGGGGTACCTAGTCAGTTGTCCAACTGAATGTATTCAACTGAAATGTGTCTTCTGCATTTAACCCAACCCCTCTGAATCAGAGAGGTGCACAGGGCTGCCATAATTGACATCCACGTCTTCACCACCCTTGGAACAGTGGGTTAATTGCCTTGCTCAGGGGCAGAACGACACATTTTTACCTTGTCAGCTCAGGAAATCGATCTTGCAACCTTCCGGTTACTGGCCCAACGCTCTAACTGCCGCCCCGTATTTACTTCAGACAATGTTGGAATATGGTGAAAATGTACCTTCATGAAAAAATAGAAAGCAGTGGGATGTTTCAGGATCATCCCCTTTCAAAGCCTTATCTTTTCTCACTCCCCAACACACACACACACACACACGCAAGCATGCACCCGTTAAACACACCAAATCTGCTCCCCACCCCCACAGAGGGTCTCTTCTCTGCACCCAGATGTAAACAGCTGGAGAGGGTGGGTCACTGTCAAGAGTTATGGAGGGGAGGTCAGAGATGAGAAAAAACAACAACAACAAACCCCTGCATCAGCTCATGTTCCGCACCCATGCCTGACTTTAATTTCAACTTCCTGTTCACAACTGAAGGGTTCGTGGAGCCCGTGGAGACCCTAAAAGAAACTTCCTCATCTTGCACTTTCTTGTTGCCTCTCTCTCTCTCTATTTCCCCCTCTTTCTTTTTCTCTCTCTCTTTCTCTTGGTTGAGCAACCAATCCCATCTAGAGAAAATTCTCCCTTTTCACTCAGATGTCATTTAATCAATTGTCCCACAATCTAACAGCATGTCAAACTTTCCTCCTCCAACTTTCAACACAAGTACTGCATTATTGCAGTGATGGACTCAGAGAAGAAACTCTATTGTCTGTTGCGATCTTATTTCATTGGAATGGACAGGAGCACATCACCCTTCACTCCTATTCTACCAAAGGAAACATTATAGAAAAGTCAAGTATAATTTGTGGCTTAGACTGGAAAGACCACAGTTGAGAGAATTCTACTTCTTTTCCACCAGCTCCATCTGAAGTGCTGAGAGTGATATCCAACATCACCTCAAATTCACCAATGTTGTTAAGTTTTGATTATGAGGTATGTGAAGGAGTCAAGCGCAGGAGAGCAGAGATGTCCAAGGAGCGTCTTTTAATAGGCAAGTCCACAACAAAAAGACAGGTACAATACCAAGAACAACGCCCACGACAAAAAGAGAATACAGTTACTCACGGAAGGAGGAAAAAACAACGCTCCTCAAACTTATACACAATCGGTATATACGTGAAATAAACTGAGGCACAACCTCAACAAGCAACCTGAGACAAATAGTCCCGCACAAACCTAAGCAGGCAACAGGGGTAAAATATACACACAGAAATTAAAGCAAATGAAACCAGGTGTGAAAAAACCAAAGACAAAACAAACGGAAAAAGAAAAATGGATCGGTGACGGCTAGTAGGCCGGTGATGCCGACCGCCGAGCACCGCCCGAACAGGGAGAGGAACCACCCTCGGTGGAAGTCGTGACAAATGTATCCAATTAAAGTATTTCAGACATAGATTTGTTTGAACACAATCTATCTTATATGTATATTTTCTAACTATTATTAATGTTAAGAATTCCAGGTTTCCTGTTGCAGTCTGTGTGTATCCCTCCCCGAGGGGTGAGGATCCATTCTCCTGCTTTAAGGCTGCTGTAGCCACCTACGTCCCAGGAACTAAATGACTCTTCACCAGGTTTCCTGTTGCAGTCTGTGTGTATCCCTCCCCGAGGGGTGAGGATCCAGTCTCCTGCTTTAAGGCTGCTGTAGCCACCTACGTCCCAGGAACTAAATGACTCTTCACCAGGTTTCCTGTTGCAGTCTGTGTGTATCCCTCCCCGAGGGGTGAGGATCCAGTCTCCTGCTTTAAGGCTGCTGTAGCCACCTACGTCCCAGGAACTAAATGACTCTTCACCAGGTTTCCTGTTGCAGTCTGTGTGTATCCCTCCCCGAGGGGTGAGGATCCAGTCTCCTGCTTTAAGGCTGCTGTAGCCACCTACGTCCCAGGAACTAAATGACTCTTCACCAGGTTTCCTGTTGCAGTCTGTGTGTATCCCTCCCCGAGGGGTGAGGATCCAGTCTCCTGCTTTAAGGCTGCTGTAGCCACCTACGTCCCAGGAACTAAATGACTCTTCACCAGGTTTCCTGTTGCAGTCTGTGTGTATCCCTCCCCGAGGGGTGAGGATCCAGTCTCCTGCTTTAAGGCTGCTGTAGCCACCTACGTCCCAGGAACTAAATGACTCTTCACCAGGTTTCCTGTTGCAGTCTGTGTGTATCCCTCCCCGAGGGGTGAGGATCCAGTCTCCTGCTTTAAGGCTGCTGTAGCCACCTACGTCCCAGGAACTAAATGACTCTTCACCAGGTTTCCTGTTGCAGTCTGTGTGTATCCCTCCCCGAGGGGTGAGGATCCAGTCTCCTGCTTTAAGGCTGCTGTAGCCACCTACGTCCCAGGAACTAAATGACTCTTCACCAGGTTTCCTGTTGCAGTCTGTGTGTATCCCTCCCCGAGGGGTGAGGATCCAGTCTCCTGCTTTAAGGCTGCTGTAGCCACCTACGTCCCAGGAACTAAATGACTCTTCACCAGGTTTCCTGTTGCAGTCTGTGTGTATCCCTCCCCGAGGGGTGAGGATCCAGTCTCCTGCTTTAAGGCTGCTGTAGCCACCTACGTCCCAGGAACTAAATGACTCTTCACCAGGTTTCCTGTTGCAGTCTGTGTGTATCCCTCCCCGAGGGGTGAGGATCCAGTCTCCTGCTTTAAGGCTGCTGTAGCCACCTACGTCCCAGGAACTAAATGACTCTTCACCAGGTTTCCTGTTGCAGTCTGTGTGTATCCCTCCCCGAGGGGTGAGGATCCAGTCTCCTGCTTTAAGGCTGCTGTAGCCACCTACGTCCCAGGAACTAAATGACTCTTCACCAGGTTTCCTGTTGCAGTCTGTGTGTATCCCTCCCCGAGGGGTGAGGATCCAGTCTCCTGCTTTAAGGCTGCTGTAGCCACCTACGTCCCAGGAACTAAATGACTCTTCACCAGGTTTCCTGTTGCAGTCTGTGTGTATCCCTCCCCGAGGGGTGAGGATCCAGTCTCCTGCTTTAAGGCTGCTGTAGCCACCTACGTCCCAGGAACTAAATGACTCTTCACCAGGTTTCCTGTTGCAGTCTGTGTGTATCCCTCCCCGAGGGGTGAGGATCCAGTCTCCTGCTTTAAGGCTGCTGTAGCCACCTACGTCCCAGGAACTAAATGACTCTTCACCAGGTTTCCTGTTGCAGTCTGTGTGTATCCCTCCCCGAGGGGTGAGGATCCAGTCTCCTGCTTTAAGGCTGCTGTAGCCACCTACGTCCCAGGAACTAAATGACTCTTCCAGGCCTCTCTCTCTGTGTGAGTCGTTTTACAGATGGAGATGGGGGAAAGAAAATGGCCTCTCAAGAATGAGACATATAAACGGGAAAGACCCCTGGTAGTACCACTCACTCTCCTTATGTCTGGTTGAAGTGCCAGATGGCTGGGGTTGGCAGTTTTGGAACAGGCACAGATTGTTTGGTAAACCCAGGTCTGTACTGATTGTATGACGATCAAATTGTTGTTATATTACTATGACATATGGAGTGTAGTTGGGTTAAGTTAACCATCTAATTGGAATGCATGTGCCTCTCCATTTCAGGGTTATGGCCTGAAACTAGAAGCTCCAACGTCTTCTACCTGTTTAAAATCAAACCCTCACCTGCTAGCTATATAAAACCTGTGAGGGCACTTGTTGAGGACACTCTGGTTTTAAACATCTCTGAGCTTGTGATAAAGTTATCACTTAGACAGATCCAGTGCAGACTTATGTAGTACCATGGAACCCCAAAAGGTTCTACCTGTAACCAAAAAGTGTTATCCTATGGGGAGAGTCGAATAACTCTTTTGGAACCCTTTTTCTAATAGTGTATTGTTGTTAGCATTGCTACTGTTGTTAGCAAGTTGTTGTTAGCTTTTTTTTTTAGCTACTGTACCTGTTTGATATAAGTATGAGAAATGCCTTGCACAGGTATGTTGGTGTCAAGATAGTGATAACCAAATGATTGGTAAACATACAGGGGCAGTTTCCTGGACAGAGATTATTCCTAGTCCTCGACTAAAAAACACATTCAATGGAGATTACAGGAGTAATCTCTGTCCAGGAAACTGCCCCACAGGGTACATAGCTAAAGCTCCTACCTAAACCTAGTATGGAAAAAATATATTTGACTCAGATCAAGTCTGTTCACATGTAATCCCAAACGTTGTCCTCCTCAGTCATTAGCTTTCACACACTGCTAATTCACTGGATCACTTTGTAATCGTGACCCCATTTCTTTGATACAATAATCTTCTTCCATTGAATAATGTGCTGTTCCCAAAGACAAGCTTGGCATGTGTGGTTGTATCTGCATCTGTTTCAATAGAGGAGGAAGTTCAGCTCCCATCTGTCTGTCTCAGTTTGTCTTTACGCCTGCAGGTTCGTCTGAACGTTTTGGTTTCACAGTCAAGGATGTGATTCTTTATTTATCCTTCACATCTCTGTTCTCTGTCTCAGACTGGAGAGGAAGTGTAGAGGCATTCAAACAAAATCCTCAGGCCTAGAAAGAAAACTATGTACTGTAGGGTTTAAAAACACGTTCAAGTGTCAACAATGACTTTTAAAAGTCAAGATTTAATGCACAGTTTATTTGTATTAGGAGGTATATATGAGTTTAGTTCTGTAAAGAGGCCTGACCTATAGGGCTGGAAGAAAAACTGTGAGGGGCATAAAAAAAATGTCAGTAATGCTTTTTCAATTTCAGTGTTTTAATGTACTGTTAATGCTGTTTAAGGATTGCTGTACGTAGTCTATGAGTATCAGAGTCTCTGAAGTGATGTCTGTGAGGAGTTACCATCAGTGTCTGCTCTGCTGCTCTGTCATTTTTTCCAGCCTGTAAGCCAGATGGAAGAGGAGGGTTTGAGTTGAGGGTTGAAGCTGTGGGTGCATGTAGGGTTACTGCTATCATCTGCCTCATACGCACTCTTTCTTTCTCTTTCTTTTCTCTTTTCTCTTTTTCTTTTCTCCTCTCTCTCTCTCTCCCTCTCTCTCTCTCTCCTCTCTCTCTCGCTCTCTCCCTCTCTCTCTCTCCCTCTCTCCCTCTCTCTCTCCCCCCTCTCTCGCTCTTTCTCCCTCTCTCTCGCTCTCTCCCTCCTCTCCTCTCCCCTCTCCCTCTCTCTCTCCCTCTCTCTCCCCCTCTCTCGCTCTTTCTCCCTCTCTCTCGCTCTCTCCCTCTCTCTCTCTCCCTCTCTCCCTCTCTCTCTCCCCACTCTCTCCCTCCCTCTCTCTCCCTCTCTCCCTCTCTCTCCCCCTCTCTCGCTCTTTCTCCCTCTCTCTCGCTCTCTCCCTCTCTCTCTCTCCCTCTCTCCCTCTCTCTCTCCCCACTCTCTCCCTCTCTCTCTCCCTCTCGCTCTCTCCTCCCTCTCTCCTCTCTCTCTCCCCCCTCCTCCCCCCTCTCCCCACTCTCTCCCCTCTCCTCTCTCTCTCTCTCTCTCCCTCTCACTCTCCCCTCTCTCTCGCTCTCTCTCCTCTCTCTCTCTCCCTCTCTCCTCTCTCTCTCCCCACTCTCTCCCTCTCTCTCTCTCTCTCCCTCTCTCTCTCTCTCTCTCCCTCTCTCCCTCTCTCTCCTCCTCTCACTCTCGCTCTCCTCTCCTCTGCCCTCTCTCCCTCTCTTACTCTCACCCCCCTCTCTCGCTCTTGCTCCCCCTCCGCTCTCGCTCCGCTCCCTCTCTCTCTCTTCCCTCTCTCCACGTCTCTCTGCTCCCCCCCTCTCTCGCTCTTTCTTACGCCCGTCTCTCTGCAGCTCCCTCTCCCTCTCTCTCTCTCCCTCTCTCCCTCTCTCTCTCCCCCCTCTCTCGACCTCTTATTTTCTTCTCCTCTCTCCTCCTACTCGCTCCTCATCCCTCTCCTCTCTCTGCCCTCTCTCCTCTCTCTCTCCCCACTCTCTCCCTCTCTCCTACTCTCCCTCTCGCTCTCTCTCCTTCTCCCCCCTCCTCTCCCTCTCTTCTCCCCCGCTCTTCTCTCCCTCTCTCTCCCTCTCTCCCTCTCTCTCTCCCCACTCTCCCTCTCTCTCTCTCCCTCTCGCTCTCTCCCTCCCTCTCTTCCTCTCTCCCCCCCTCTCTCGCTCTTTCTCTCTCTCTCCCTCTCTCCCTCTCTCCCCCCCTCTCTCGCTCTTTCTCTCTCTCTCGCTCTCTTCCTCTCTCTCTCCCTCTCTCCCTCTCTCTCTCCCCACTCTCTCCCTCTCTCTCTCTCCCTCTCTCCCTCTCTCCCCCTCTCTCTTTCTCTATCCTCTCTCTCATTGATTTCCTTAGTGTCTTTCTCACCCCATAAATATAGCATTTAATTTTTTCAAAGATGCTAGTTTAACATCATAACCATCTATCCTCCTCTCTCCGTTTCCTTTGTCTTTCTTCTTTCCCTACTGCTCAGTGTGTCTGAATCTTTAGCTTTTGGAGAGCCAGTCCAAATGTTAGAGTTTGGCTTCGAGAGAAAAACAACCTACAGAGCCAAGGCTAGCAGAGGGATGAAAAAGATTGAATGAGGCACTGGCAGAGAAGTCTGTTCCCACCTCTACACTGTATAGTTTGAGGTGCAGATTGAAGACTAAACTCTGTTGCACTTAGTAAGAGTATACAGTGCTTTGTTTCAAGGCAGAAACACGTGGCATGCTATGTGGGTACCATCCATTTATAGCATGTGTGGGAAGAGAAGAAGAGAAGGAGAGCTGCTGCTTTTCCTTCTAAATAACATGGGATTGGGCCAATCAGATATGGTGCCTGTAGTCCCTCCCCTCTTAGGTTTGAGAGGAAACAAATGGTCAGCTAATTACAGCATCCCCAAATAAATCATCCCCAAATAAAAAGTGCAGCAGCTTTTGGTCTCTTTTACCATTTAAACTCCCTGCTTGGGATCTGTGGCACAACAGGACAGTCGTCCTTGCTTGATGGGATAGTTTAGATAAATACATTTTGTAAAAGATATGAGTTCATAGCTGGATGCTTTCAGCTGTAAGGACATTTCGTTTGGTGACTGTGGGTCTTTTGAGCGTCATGCTGCACTGTTTAAATGTCAGCAACCAGTGCCGGCCATAACCCTGTATAGGCCACCAAAGCGCTGCCACACTTTCTTTACTGATTTATCTGAACTATTCAAAAATCATTGTGTTGGGGGATTTTAATATTCATGTTGACAAAGAGACTGATTCCAAGGCCACTGAATTGGACTCTTTTGAGCTCTATGGACTTTATCCAACATGTTACTAGGCCCATGTCACGCTCTGACCTAGGCGAGCTGTGTTTTCTCTGTTTAGTTAGGTCAGGGTGTGATAGGTGGGTGGGCATTCAATGTTTTATTTTCTATGTTTTGGGCGGGTATGGTTTCCAATCAGAGGCAGCTGTCTATCGATGTCTGTGATTGGAAGCCATACTTAGGCAGCCTGTTTTTCCTTTGTTTTTGTGGGATCTTGTTTTTGTGCAGCTGTGTGTGAGCAGCCCCAGAATGTCACGTTTCTTTCAGTTTCACCTGTTTATTGTTTTTGTTCAAGTTCACAAATAAAATATGTGGAACTACCGGCACGTTGCGCCTTGGCTAATTTATGACGAGGAATACAAAGACAGCACTCGTGTCAGACGATTCCACCTAAAGAAAGCCAAGCAGCGTGCACTCACCAGGAAGACGAGCGGGACCAAGCAATGTGGTTCAGAGGAATGGACCTGGGAAGAGATCCTGGATGGGGCAGGACCTTGGACAAGGCCGAGAGAGTATCGCCGCCCGCCGGATGAGATAGAGGCAGCGAAGGCGGAATGGCGATAGTGGGAAGAAAGGCTGAGAGAGCTACAGGAACCCAAGAGGCAGCGGCACATATTTTTTTGAGGGGGGGCACACGGGTAGATTGGCTAAGGCGGGTTTAAGACCTGAGCCAACTCCCCGTGCTTATCGTGGGAAGCGAGTGACTGTACAAGCACGGTGTTATGCGGTGGTGAGCACGGTGTCGCCCATGCGCACTCACAGCCTGGTGCGCTCGGTGCAAGCTCCTCACCGTTGTCGTGCTAAGGTTGGCACTCAGCCAGCTTGGAGTATGCCCACTCAGCATTCCTGCCCTCCAGTGCGCCTCCAGAGCCCAGTACGTCCTGTGCCTGCTCCGCGCACTCTCCCTCCAGTGCGCCACCATAGCCCAGTACGTCCTGTGCCTGCTTCTCACACTCTTCCTACAGTTCGCCTCCATAGCCCAGTACGGCCTGTCCCTGCTCCTCGCACTCTTCCTACAGTACGCCTCCATAGCCCAGTACGGCCGGTGCCTGCTTTGAACACTCGGTCCTCAGTGCGTCTCCCTAGTCCGGTGAGACCTGTTCCAGCTCCACGAATAAAGCCTCCAGTGATAATCTATGGTCCGAAGCCTGTAGAGATGATCCATGGCACGAAGCCTCTAGTGATGATCCATGGCCCAGAGCCTGTAGGGATGTTCCATGGCACGAAGCCTCCAGAGGTAATCCATGGCCCGGAGCCTGTAGATATAATCCATGGCAAAAAGCCTGTAGGGATTATCCATGGTCCGGAGCCTGTAGGGATTATCCATGGCACGAAGCCTGTAGGGATAATCCATGGCCCGGTACCTGTAGAGATGATCCATGACACGAAGCCTCCAGTGATGATCCATGGCGCGGAATCTGTAGAGATGATCCATGGCATGGAGCCTGCAGCAACGGTCCCAAGTCTGGAACCCGTAATGACGCTTCACAGTCCGGAGCCTCCAGCGATGCTCCTCAGCCCGGAGCCTCCAGTGATGCTCCTCAGTCTGGAACCTCGAGCGACGCTCCCCAGTCCGGAGCCTCCAGCGACGCTCCCCAGTTCGGAGCCTCCATCGACGCTCCCCAGTCTGGAGCCTTCAGTGACGCTCCCCAGTCCGGAGTCTTCAACGGCGGTCTGCAGCCCGGAGTCTTCACCGGCAGTCTGCAGCCCAGAGTCTTCAACGGCGGTCTGCAGCCCAGAGTCTTCAGCGGCGGTCTGCAGCCCAGAGTCTTCAACGGCAGTCTGCAGCCCAGAGTCTTCAACGGCGGTCTGCAGCCCAGAGTCTTCAACGGCGGTCTACAGTCCAGAGTCTTCAGCGGCGGCCTTCAGCTCAGAGTCTTCAGCGGCGGTTGGCGTTCCAGAGACTCCGCCGATGATCCACGGTCTGGTTCCTCCGGACACACAGAAGCGGGAGGGATCAGTGGGCGAGGGGGTTGGGGGGGGGTGCTACGCCCGGAACCAGAGCCGCCGCAAATTATAGATGCCCACCCGGACCCTCCCCAATAGGTTCAGGTTTGCAGTTCGGCTGGGGGGGGGTACTGTCACGCTCTTACCTAGGAGAGCTGTGTTTTCTCTGTTTAGTTAGGTCAGGGTGTGATAGGTGGGTGGGCATTCTATGGTCACCATAGCAACACCCACCCGTAGCACGCGGTCCAGCAGGTATATTTCACTGGTCATCCTCAAAGTCAACTCCTCGTTTGGCCGCCTTTACTTCCAATTCTCTGCTGCCAATGACTGGAATGAATTGCAAAAATCATTGAAGCTGGAGACTTATATCTCCCTCACTAACTTTAAGCATCAGCTGTCAGATCAGCTTACCGATCATTGCACCTATACACAGCCCATCTGTAAATAGCCCACCCAACTACTTCATCCTCATATTGTTATTTACTTTTGCTCTTTTGCACCCCAGTATCTCTATTTGCACATCAAATCAAATCAAATGTATTTATATAGCCGTTCTTACATCAGCTGATATCTCAAAGTGCTGTACAGAAACCCAGCCTAAAACCCCACACAGCAAGCAATGCAGGTGTAGAAGCATGGTGGCTAGGGAAAACTCCCTAGAAATCCCAGAACCTAGGAAGACACCTAAAGAGGAACCAGGCTATGAGGGGTGGCCAGTCCTCTTCTTGCTGTGCCGGGTGGAGATTATAACAGAACATGGCCAAGACGTTCAAATGTTCATAGGTGACCAGCAGGGTCAAATAATAATAATCACAGTGGTTGTAGAGGGTGCAACAGGTCAGCACCTCAGGAATAAATGTCAGTTGGCTTTTCATAGCCGAGCATTCATTGTATCTCTACCGCTCCTGCTGTCTCTAGAGAGTTGAAAACAGCAGGTCTGGGACAGGTAGCATGTCCGGTGAACAGGTCAGGGTTCCATAGCCGCAGGCAGAACAGTTGAAACTGGAGCAGCAGCCCGGCCAGGTGGACTGGGGACAGCAAGGAGTCATCATGCCAGGTAGTCATCATCATCATCATCTGCAGCTGCACATTTATCACTCCAGTGTTAATGCTAAATTGTAATTATTTTGCCACTATGGCCTATTTATTGCATTACCTCCATAATCTTACTACATTTGCACACACTGTATATACATTATTCTATTGTGTTATTGACTGTAGGTTTGTTTACACCATGTGTTGTTCTAAGTCGTTTTTGTTGCACTGCTTTGCTTTATCTTCGCCAGGTCGCAGTTGTAAATGATAACTTGTTCTCAACTGGACTACCTGGTTAAATAAAGGTGAAATAATGTTGTATTTTTTATTTTTTTAGATGATAACTTTAATAGAAAATGAAGGGCAGCCATTGACGCCATAGTTCCAGTAATGTTGAAAAAGGCCATATCCAAACAGAGAGCCCCTTGGATGAGTGAGGAAACTAATCAATTAAAGAGTAAATGGAGAAAAGCAGAGCGGAAGTGGAGAAAGTGAAAGTTGCAGGTCTATTCTGATATTCTGAGATAGCAACTTGGCATATACAGTGCATTCGGAAAGTATTCAGACCCCTTGACTTTTTACACATTTTTGTTACATTACAGCCTTATTCTAAAATTGATTAAATAGTTTTTTCCCCTCATCAATCTACACACAATACCCCATTATGACAAAGAAAAAACGTTTTTTTAGACATTTTAGCAAATGTATTAAAAATAAAAAACTGAAATATCACAATTACATAAGTATTCAGAGCCTTTACTCAGTGCTTTGTTGAAGCACCTTTGGCAGCTATTCCAGCCTCGGGTCTTATTGGGTAGGATGCTACAAGCTTGGCACACCTGTATTTGGGGAGCAGGTTTTCATCAAGGATCTCTCTGTACTTAGCTCCGTTCATCTTTCCCTCGATCCTGACTAGTCTCCCAGTCCCTGCCACTGAAAAACATCCCCACAGCATGCTGCCACCACCATGCTTCACCGTAGGGATGGTGCCAGGTTTCCTCCAGATGTGATGCTTGACATTCAGGCCAAAGAGTTCCATCTTGGTTCATTAGACCAGAGAATCTTGTTGAGGTGCCTTTTGGCAAACTAAAAACGGGCTGTCAAGTGCCTTTGACTGAGAAGTGGCTTTCGTCTGGCCACTCTACCATAAAGGCCTGATTGGTGGAGTGCTGCAGAGATGGTTGTCCTTCTGGAAGGTTCTCCCATCTTCACAGAGGAACTTTGGAGCTCTGTCAGAATGGCCATTGGGTTCTTGGTCACCTCTCTGACCAATAACCTTTTCCCCCGATTGCTTAGTTTGGCCGGGCGGCCAACTCCAGGAAGAGTCTTGGTGGTTCCAAACTTCTTCCATTTAAGAATGATGGAGGCCACTGTGTTCTTGGGGACCTTCAATGCTGCAGAAATGTTTTGGTACCCTTCCCCAGATCTGTGCCTCGACACAATCCTGTCTCGGAGCTCTAGGACAATTCCTTCAAACTCATGATTTGGTTTTCGCTCTGACATGCACTGTCAACTATGGGACCTTATATTGACAGGTGTGTGCCTTTCCAAATCATGTCCAATCAATTTACTTTACCACAGATGGACTCCAATCAAGTTGTAGAAACATCTCAAGGATGATCAATGGAAACAAGATGCACCTGAGCTCAATTTCGAGCCACAGAGCAAAGGGTCTGAATACTTATGTAAATAAGGTATTTATGTTTTTTATTTTGTGGGGGGAATTAATACTTTCCGAATTTCCGTATAACACGGCAATTAGAAATGCCAGACGGGCTCATTTTTCTAACTTGATCATTATTATTCCAAATAATTCGAGAGTGTTCGTCATGACCATTGATTGCCTGAATCCTACCAGCACAAACTTATGTGAAATTTCCTCCACATCTGAATGTGATGAGTTCGCGGCATATTTCAGAGATAAGATAACCAACATTAGGCTGGAAATCAGTCAAGCAAGACGTGATGAGAAGTTTGATGATTGTGTGCCCTAGCCTACCACACAAAGGCACTATGGATTTATGTTCCCTGGTTGACACAGACATGCTCAGGAAAGTAATATCACAATTTAAGCCTTCTGCCTGCCTTCTCGATCCTATCCCCACCACCTTCTTCAAAACAGTTTTTAATTGCATATCTGAAGAAATGCAAGCTATTGTTAATCACTCCCTGTTCACAGGCACTTTCCCCACTGCGCTAAAAACTGCTATGGTGAAACCTCTTCTGAAGAGAAATAATCTAGATTCCCACCACAGCACAGAGACAGCCTTAGTTAAAGTGGTAAATGATCTTAGAGCCAACACAGATGCCAAACAGCTCTCTGTCCTTGTACTCTTAGATTGAAGTGCTGCATTCGACACTGTTGACCATGATGTCCTTCTGGACAGACTGGAGAGGTAGGCTGGCCTCTCTGATCCAGTTCTAAATAGGTTTAGGGTCTATTTAACCTGTCTAGGGGTTTTTGTCACCCTTGGTGAATATAACTCATAGAAAATACATGTCACGTGGCATTCCACAAAGTTCGATTTTGTGTCCGGTACATTTCAGTTTATATATGTTACCCCTTGGCAGCGTTATCAGAATGCACAGCATTGATTTCCACTGCTACGCAGACGATACACAACCATATAGGCTGACCACACCGCTCGTCTCTCGTGCAGGTTTGACTACTGTAATGTTATCCTGTCTGGTCTACCCAAGAAACCCATTGGACAATTGCAAAACATACAGAATGCTGCGGCTCGCGTACTGACCAAGACCAGACGGAGAACACAGATTACACTGTTTGAAGGAGTTTGCACTGTGAGTTTTAGAATTCATTTGAAGATTCTTCTATTTAAATCAATCCACGATTGTGCACCCCAATACATGTCAGACATACTTTTAAGTTATGTACCCAGTAGGTCCCTCAGGCCCTCTGGCACTGGCCTTTTAACTATCCCAAAGCCTACGACCAAGAGGCATGGAGAGGCAGCCTTTAGTTACAATGCCCCCAGCCTTTGGAATAGCCTGACAAAGAACTTGAGGGGTGCCGAAACTGTGGCCATTTTTTAAATAGATCTTAAAACACATATTTTTTGCTTTGCTTTTCCTTAGGGTGCTTTTAAGTTGTTCAATTTGTGTCATTCTTTTGTTTTTTATCTTATGTTTGTTGTGTAGTAAATATTTCAGCTTTTGTTGTTTTTTCTTCGTTTTTTCCCCTGTAAAGCACATTGCGTTGCATTCCATGTCTGAAATGTATGTCTGAATAAATAAAGCTTGATTAGATTTGATTTGATGCCCTGGTATGTATTCCCCGGTGTTACCGTCTAGTCTTATTGTCTTACAAAACAATGTACAATATAAGATCTATGCAATATTGTACAAGATATTGTTTTAGGGTTAGGGGTTTGGGTTAGGATTAGGGGTTTGGGTTAGGGGTTTGGGTTAGGATTAGGGGTTTGGGTTAGAGTTAGGGGTTTGGGTTGGGTTAGGGTTAGGGTTATCGGTTAGGGTTAGGGGTTTGGGTTAGGGTTTGGATTAGGGGTTTGGGTTAGGATTAGGGGTTAGGATTAGGGGTTTGGGTTAGGGTTAGGGGTTTGGGTTAGGATTAGGGGTTTGAGTTAGGGTTAGGGTTTTGGGTTAGGGGTTTGGGTTAGGGGTTATCAGTTAGGGGTTTGGGTTAGGGGTTAGGGTTAGGGTTAGGGGTTATCAGTTAGGGGTTTGGGTCAGGGTTAGGGGTTTGGGTTAGGGGTTTGGGTCTGGGTTAGGGTTAGGGGTTTGGGTTGGGATTAGGGGTTTGGGTTAGGGTTATGGGTTTGGGTTAGGATTAGGGGTTATCAGTTATGGTTAGGGGTTTGAGTTAGGGTTAGGAGTTATCGGTTAGGGTTAGGATTAGAGGTTTGGGTTTGGGTTAGGGGTTATCGGTTAGGATTAGGGGTTAGGGTTAGGGGTTATTGGTTAGGGTTAGTGTTATGTTACAGGTATATTAGCTGAGCAAATGTACAGACAGGGGTAATTTATTTAGACATTAGTGGTTGCCCAGGGAGGTCTTTGTGTATAACTTGGCAGAGATGCCATAGCCCCTTGGTGGCTTGTGGTTTACAGGTAAGTGTTGCTGGCTGCTGTACTGATTGACATGATGGATGGCACTGCATTGCACTGGACTCAAAGCAGACGTTGCCCGATATAAAACTTTAAATCGCCAAGATTTTCTAGCTTTTGGTTGTATATAATAGAATAGAATAGAATAGATGAATAAATAAATAACTTCATTTTCCCAGAGGGCATAGGTTTATACAGTTCATTTGGAAAGTATTCAGACCGCTTGACTTTTTCCACATTTTGTTACGTTAAAGCCTTATTCTAAAATTGATTAAATACCTTTTTCCCCTCATCAATCTACACACAATACCCCATAAGTGAAAACATAAATACCTTATTTACATAAGCATTCAGACCCTTTGCTATGAGACATGAAATTGAGCTCAGGTGCATCCTGTTTGCATTGATCATCCTTGAGATGTTTCTAAAACTTGATTCGATTCCATCTGTGGTATATTCAATTGATCGGGCCGACTCTCTTCTCTGTATACATCAATGATGTTGCTCTTGCTGCTGGTGATTCTCTGATCCACCTCTACGCAGACGACACCATTCTGTATACTTCTGGCCCCTCTTTGGACAATGTGTTAACTAACCTCCAGACGAGCTTCAATGCCATACAACTCTCCTTCCGTGGCCTCCAACTGCTCTTAAACGCAAGTAAAACTAAATGCATGCTATTCAATCGATCACTGCCCGCACCTGCTCGCCCGTCCAGCATCACTACTCTGGACGGCTCTGACTTAGAATATGTGGACAACTACAAATACCTGGGTGTCTGGTTAGACTGTAAACTCTCCTTCCAGACTCACATTAAGCATCTCGAATCCCAAATTAAATCTAGAATCGGCTTCCTATATCGCAACAAAGCATCCTTCACTCATGCTACCAAACATACCCTCGTAAAACTGACCATCCTACCGATCCTCGACTTCGGTGATGTCATCTATAAAATAGCCTCCAACACTCTACTCAACAAACTGGATGCAGTCTATCACAGTGCCATCCGTTTTGTCACCAAAGCCCCATACACTACCCACCATTGCAACCTGTACGCTCTCGTTGGTTGGCCTTCGCTTAATACTCGTCGCCAAACCCACTGGCTACAGGTTATCTACAAGTCTCTGCTAGGTAAAGCCCCGCCTTATCTCAGCTCACTGGTCACCATAGCAGCACCCACTCGTAGCACGCGCTCCAGCATGTATATCTCACTGGTCACCCCCAAAGCCAATTCCTCCTTTGGTCGTCTTTCCTTCCAGTTCTCTGCTGCCAATGACTGGAACGAACTGCAAAAATCTCTGAAGCTGGAGATTCCCATCTCCCTCACTAGCTTTAAGCACCATCTATCAGAGCAGCTCACAGATCACTGCACCTGTACATAGCCCATCTGTAAACAGCCCATCTATCTACCTACCTCATCCCCATACTGTATTTATTTATTTATCTTGCTCCTTTGCACCCCAGTATCTCTACTTGCACATTCATCTTCTGCACATCTACCATTCCAGTGTTTAATTGCTATATTGTAATTACTTTGCCACTATGGCCTATTTATTGCCTTAACTTACCTAATTTGCACTCACTGTATATAGACTTTTTGTTTTCTTTTGTTCTACTGTATTATTGACTGTATGTTTTGTTTATTCCATGTGTAACTCCGTGTTGTTGTATGTGTCGAATTGCTATGCTTTATCTTGGCCAGGTCTCAGTTGCAAATGAGAACTTGTTCTCAACTAGCCTACCTGGTTAAATAAAGGTGAAATATATAAATAAATACAAATTGGGCATGATTTGGAAAGGCACACACCTGTCTATATAAGGTCCCACAGTTGACAGTGCATGTCAGAGCAAAAACCAAGCCATGAGGTCGAAGGAATTGTTCGTAGAGGGAAGGGTACTAAAAAATATCTGCAGCATTGTGGGTCCCCAAGAACACAGTGGCCTCCATCATTCTTAAATGGAAGAAGTTTGGAACCACCAAGACTCTTCCTAGAACGGGCCGCCTGGCCAAACTGAGCAATCGGGGAGAAGGGCTTTGGTCAGGGAGGTGACCAAGAACCCAATGGCCACTCTGACAGAGCTCCAGAGTTCCTCTGTGGAGATGGGAGAACCTTCCAGAAGGACAACCATCTCTGCAGCACTCCACCACTCCTCAGTAAATGGCACATGACAGCCCGCTTGTAGTTTGTCAAAAGGCACCTAAAGACTCTCAGACCATGAGAAACAAGATTCTATGGTCTGATGAACCAAGATCGAACTCTTTGGCCTGAATACCAAGCGTCACATCTGAAGAAAACCTTGGCAACATCCCTACGGTGAAGCATGGTGGTGGCAGCATCATGTTGTGGGGATGTTTTCAGCAGCAGGGACTGGGAGACTAGTCAGGATCGAGGGAAAGATGAACAGAGCAAAGTACAGAGAGATCCTTGATGAAAACCTGCTCCAGAGCACTCAGGATCTCAGACTGGGGCAAAGGTACACCTTCCAACAGGACAACGACACTAAGCACACAGCCAAGACAACGCAGGAGTGGCTTCGGGACAAGTCTCTGAATGTCCTTGAGTGGCCAAGCCAGAGCCCGGACTTGAACCCGATCAAACATCTTTGGAGAGACCTGAAAATAGCTGTGCAGCGATACTCCCCATCCAACCTGACAGAGCTTGAGAGGATCTGCAGAGAAGAATGGGAGAAAATCCCCAAATACAGGTGTGCCAAGCTTGTAGCATCATACCCAAGAAGACTCAAGGCTGTAATCGCTGCCAAAGGTGCTTCAACAAAGTATTGAGTAAAGGGTCTGAATATTTATGTAAATGGGATATTTCAGTTTTTTATTTATCCTAAAAACCTGCTTTTGCTTTGTCATTATTGGGTATTGTGTGTAGCTTGAGGGAAAAAAAACAATTTAATACATTTTAGAATAAATCTGTAATGTAACAAAATGTGGAAAAAGTCAAGGGGTCTGAAAACTTTCCCAATGCACTGTATGTTTGAATAGGATAGCTTTATTTTCCCATTTTGGTTATGGCATAGGTTTATAGGTTTCTCATCCTAACGTGAATGGGAAAAAAAGTAGCCATACAGGACTAGCCATGTTCATTAAGTGGTCTAATCATTTTTGTCTTACAGTAATAGTGGAACAGTATGGGGCACCATGGTGAGGCTATGTTGGTGTAATTAGCTAATTGCTCCAACTTTATGTATGTTTTCCTCTGTAACCAGCCACTTCACTAACCTCACACACTGCTATTCTGCATGACTCAACGGCCTGCTAGAAATGCTTTATTTTTCATGTCTACCCCTCAGAGTCTACCACACAATCCCCATTTCACAATTGAAAGTCACTTTTTTCTGGCTATAGGAAATAGCCAGTGTTTCAGATACATTTTGGACTATCATTTGAGTACTCACATGCAGTCTCAACTGAATTCTGCGTACCGTGAGAATATGTACAGGTATAGATGTGTGTGTTGTATTGGTATTTACAAAACTGTTGTGCTTCTCCATGTTTGACCAGCGTTCATCAGGTTATCCAATGTGAGGGGTGGGAGACCCCCTGGATTTGCCTGTAAATTCTGACCCAGTTGAAGATCAGAATTCCTAAGCTCCCTCCAGGGACCCTAAACACACCTCTCACCGCATCTGGAACACATTATACCATGTAGAACCATGTGGATGGCACATTGAGTCTTAAAGAGGTGTGTGTGTGGAGCTGCCTTTACCACATTTTAGTCATTAGCCGAGCGAGCACCCCTCCGTAGGCGCAGTGTTTGGACTTATCTGGTGATAACATCACCTGTGGATGGCATGGTCCTCTTGATGTCTTCTAAGGCTGTTGATACATTACTAATAATCCCTGGTCAGACTGGCTGCCTAGAGGTTTCTAACTGAGGAGGTTTCTAACAGAGGAGGTTTCTAACTGAGATAATGTCTGGATTTTGTTTCACCGCTAGCCCTTAGCCCCCAGCCCAAGTTCCAAGCCCCCAGCGCCAGTCCCTAGCCCCTAGCCCCTAACCGCCAGTCCCTAGCCCCTAGCCCCTAACCGCCAGTCCCTAGCCCCCAGTTCCAAGCCCCCAGCACCAGTTCCAAGCCCCCAGTTCCAAGCCCCCAGTTCCATGCCCCCAGCCCCAGTTCCAAGCCCCAGTCCCAGTTCCAAGCCCCAGTCCCAGTTCCAAGCCCCCACTTCCAGTTCCATGCCTGCAGTTCCAAGCCCCCAGCCCCAGTTCCAAGCCCCCAGTTCCAATCCCCCAGTACGAGTTCCAAGCCCCAGTTCCAAGTCCCCAGCCCCAGTTCCAAGCCCCCAGTTCCAAGCCCCCAGTACCAGTTCCAAGCCCCCAGTTCCAAGTCCCCAGCCCCAGTTCCAAGCCCCCAGTTCCAAGCCCCCAGTTCCAATCCCCCAGTACCAGTTCCAAGCCCCCAGTTCCAAGTCCCCAGCCCCAGTTCCAAGCCTCCAGTTCCAAGCCCCCAGTCCCAGTTCCAAGCCCCCAGTTCCAAGCTCCCAGTCCCAGTTCCAAGCCCCCAGCCCCAGTTCTAATCCCGCAGTTCCAAGCCCCCAGTCCCAGTTCCAAGCCCCCAGTTCCAAGCCCCAGTCCCTAGCCCCCAGTTCCAAGCCCCCAGTTCCAAGCCCCCAGTTCCAAGCCCCAGTTCCAAGCCCCCAGTTCCAAGCCCCAGTCCCAGTTCCAAGCCCCCAGTTCCAAGCCCCCAGCCCCAGTTCCAAGCCCCCAGTTCCAAGCCCCCAGTTCCAAGCCCCCAGTCCCATGCCCCCAGCCCCAGTCCCAGTTCCAAGCCCCCAGTTCCAGTTCCATGCCTGCAGTTCCAAGCCCCCAGTTCCAGTTCCAAGCCCCCAGTTCCAAGCCCCCAGCCCCAGTTCCAAGCCCCCAGTTCCAAGCACCCAGTTCCAAGCCCCCAGTTCCAATCCCCCAGTATGAGTTCCAAGCCCCCAGTTCCAAGTCCCCAGCCCCAGTTCCAAGCCTCCAGTTCCAAGCCCCCAGTTCCAAGCCCCCAGCCCCAGTTCCAAGCCCCCAGTTCCAAGCCCCCAGTCCCAGTTCCAAGCCCCCAGTCCCATGCCCCCAGCCCCAGTTCCAAGCCCCCAGTCCCAGTTCCAAGCCCCCAGTTCCAAGCCCCCAGTCCCAGTTCCAAGCCCCCAGTTCCAAGCCCCCAGTCCCAGTTCCAAGCCCCCAGCCCCAGTTCCAAGCCCCCTGTTCCAAGCCCCCAGTTCCAAGCCCCCAGTCCCAGTTCCAAGCCCCCAGTCCCAAGCCCCCAGCCCCAGTTCCAAGCCCCCAGTTCCAAGCCCCCAGCCCCAGCCCCAGTTCCAAGCCCCCAGTTCCAAACCACCAGTCCCAGTTCCAAGCCCCCAGTCCCAAGCCCCCAGTTCCAAGCCCCCAGTTCCAAGCCCCCAGTCCCAGTTCCAAGCCCCCAGTTCCAAGCCCCCAGTTCCAAGCCCCCAGTCCCAGTTCCAAGCCCCCAGTCCCTAGCCCCCAGTTCCAAGCCCCCAGTCCCTAGCCCCCAGTCCCTAGCCCCCAGGTCCAAGCCCCCAGTTCTAAGCCCCCAGCCCCACTCCCAAGCCCCCACTTCCAAGCCCTCAGTTCCAAGCCCCCAGTCCCAGTTCCAAGCCCTCAGTTCCAAGCCCCCAGCGCCAGTTCCAAGCACCCAGTTCCAAGCACCCAGTTCTTAGCCCCCAGTCCCAAGCCCCCAGTCCCAGTTCCAAGCCCCCAGTCCCTAGACCCCAGTTCCAAGCCCCCAGTTCCAAGCACCCAGTTCTTAGCCCCAGACCCAGTTCCAAGCCCCCAGTCCCTAGCCCCCAGTTCCAAGCCCCCAGTCCCTAGCCCCCAGCCCCTAGCCCCAGTCCCTAGCTCTTAGCCCTCATGTAGATCTGAAAAGATTGGATATGTTTAAGCAATATGGAAATTGCCTCACCTTGCTTTCTAATTGGCTGGGTGGAATTTCCGCTATATTGATTTCACCTATCCAATCATATCAGATCTACAATACTCTAAGGAGTAGGCTAGGTGGTCGGTTTGGAAGTGGGAGACCTCTATACTTGAATAGACTAGCATGGATTAAAGACTACGAGGAGCGCTTTCCTTCTCTCTGTTGACCTTCCCTTTTGGTTACATTTGGAGGTTTGGCTGGTGATGCCAGGAATTCCACTGGAGAATTGCAGACGGATTTATTTTTTCCTCCAGTTTCTTTTGTCTAGTCCCTCCTCTCTCCCTCCCCCTCTCTCTTTCGTTCTCCATCTGGGTGCTCAGTGGAAAATCACAGTCATTGTAAATGTGAGCTGCATGCTGCTCTAGCCTATGTCTCCCTTTATCTCACCATGCTCAGGCTAGCAGAGAGACCTGCATTGGGGGGAAAGTCACCCAACCAGACCTGTTCAATCTCAAATGCATTTACTCCATGTCACACCTATACCAACCCTACTAGCCTACCAGCCAGTTTGCCACCAATGCAGCACCATCATTGATTTTCATTCGCTTTACAACATCTCACTTCACTCCAAATTGGATTGGTAGCATGGAGAAAGGAAAAGTGCCACAGCCTGAGGTTGGCAAGGCCATCCATGAACATGTTGAGAAGAACATCCCCAGTGTGGTGTAGCTCAGCAACCAGACCAGGGCGGTGTCCCAAATGGCACCCTATTCCCTATATAGAGCACTACTTTTGGTCGAAAGTATTGCACTATGTAAGGAATAGGGTGTCATTTGTGACAAAACCTATAAAGCTGTTTAATAAAAGGTTGAAGAAGTGTTGGCACCTCTATATCTAAATGCCACTGTCCATCACCCCTTTCCCTTTGAGTCGGCTGTGTAGGAAAGAAAGGGAGTCGGGGTGGAAGAGAACTGGAAACGTGATGGAAAGAGGAGAAGAGGTAGAGAGGGGTTAGAGCAACTAGTCCTGCCCATGACATAGCTTCAGCATGAGTTCATGCTTTCTGGCTGACGTCCAAGGTGAAACTGTGGCTGCATCTGGTTAAAATCTCCTGCTCTTTCTCCTCCGCTCCGCTCTCTCTCACCAACAAAGACAAACAGAGACAATATCAATTGCAACAAATGTGACGTGGAAACAGAGGGATTCATCTGCACAAAAAAGACTTGCCATCTTAATGTTGAGGCTTGTGGAAATAACACATGTAATCAAAAGTTGTCATTATTCATGAGTAATGAACGTTAAAGGACATTTCTGCTAGTCTGTCTATTTTGTTCTTACATGCACATTTCTAGTCCATGTTGAAATGAAGAAAAAAGGTATGAGCACTGTCTTTTGACTGCAGTCATTCTCAAACCCCTGAACTCCTCTAAACGCTCTCTAACTCATTCTGCTAAATAAGTGTTTTCATAAGCAAGACTTTCAATATGTGAAAGTGCATGCTTTCCTAAATCTCTCTGTCGCTCTCATACCAAATCAAAGAGTACTACTCATTCTTCCCAGATCTAGGGTGTGTCCTCCGAACTTCACCAAGTTTTGGATTGTTGACCACATGGATTTGGAACCAGTCACAATGCAGAGGCGGAGCTTGTGTTTGCAGAGGCGGAGCTTGTGTTAAATTGATGTTATTTTCCACTTTTTCTTTTTCCTCTAAATCAGAAACCTTGGTGAACTTATGTTTCTTCCACGTGTGCATTACTGTACACTGTAGGAGGGGTAAAATACTGCAATTTGTCTCACCAGACCAGACCAAGGTTAACTCCTGCCTAACTCAACCAGCTGTTAATGAAGTAATGAACGTTTAGTTTTAATGAAGGGGTGCTGAAGACATCCTGGGTTCTATCTATCATTGTTTCTCATATTCACATTGGGATACATCTGTTATCCTTATACTGGCCTGCGTTCAGAGGAAACACAGTGTTCGCTTTTGTTGGATCGTCCTACGATATGGCCATAAGGAAGAAGAGAGTTAGAAGTTGGATGGTAACCTACCGCAACACAGCTGGCATGATAATAAATGATGTATCTGTGTCAACATGTGATTGAGGGGGATGAAGACTGAGATACTGAGAGCATAACACTCATTTTCGATCAAACTGTAATCATTGCTCATTATCTCCGGGGTGGGGTGTGTGTCTGCTGTCTCAGATGAACCAGACAGATGTGTTGTTTTTTTAAAACATATATTTAACCGTTATTAAACCTGAAAATGTTTTACCGTTATTTAAACCAGGAAGTCTCCTATGGTTCAAACCTATTTTCCAAGTGAGACCTGCAAGATGTAAGTAAAGGAAAAGAGTGGGGGGATAGAGGGAAGGCGGGAGGCCGGGATAGCAGACGTTAACAGCAGTGGAGAATGGGCTCCAGCTGCCTCAGGTCATGGAGTGAGATAGACAGTGAGAGAGGAGAGAGAGACAGTGAAAGAGAGGAGAGAGAGAGGAGAGAGGAAAGAGAGAGAGAGACAGTGAAAGAGAGGAGAGAGAGATGAGAGAGGAGAGAGAGACAGTGAAAGAGAGGAGAGAGAGGGGAGAGAGGAAAGAGAGAGAGAGAGACAGTGAAAGAGAGGAGAGTGAGATGAGGAGAGAGAGAGAGAGAGAGAGAGAGAGAGAGAGTGTGTGGAGAGAAGAGGACAGGCCCTGACTGGTGCTGCTGCAGCCTGGAACACACGTTGCACTTTCTCTCTTGCTCTCTCACTTCTACTTCTCTCGTTTCCTCTCTCACAAAATGTCTCTCTGTGTCTGTTTCTCTCTCTCTCTCTCTCTCTCTCTCTTCATCTCTTTATCGTTTTGTCAGAACCTCACTCATAGATTATCATGGCCTTTTTGCTGGATTATTTTCTTTCCAAACATAGAAGTTGTATAATTGCTGAACTATGCATTTCAATTGAAGGTTTGAAGGCTTCAAATTAATATTGGAGAGCCCTTCTGAAACGTGAGACATTTGAGTGTGAGGTGTACCATTCCAGGTTATGGGTTAATAGTGAAACACCCCAAATTCAAAGGGATCCTTAACTACAGTAATTACTTTAAAGCACCTCATCTGTCTTTTAACACTTAGATGGACTGTATAAACATGTTAACATGGACTTCCTACCTACAAATTGTGGTTTATCCATTTCCTACCCCAGCATAGGGAGGGCAGTGTGAAATTACAAATATTTTTTTCAGTAAAATTGCCCCGCGTACCTTGACTTTGCATGCTGAATTGTACTTATTCCTTTGCATGTTGAATTCGAGTCCCCTGTCTTATTTAAGCCTTAGGGGTACAGTATGTGGCATCAGTAGTTTAGGTTGAAACATTCCATACTTGACCTGAATTCATAGTCATCTGTTTATACTGAACGCAGTATTTCAGTGTGAATAATACCACATGGAGGACCGGCATTAGAATCATCTGAGATTAGTAAAAGTACGGTGCTCACTTCAAATGCTAGACCATTATTAGAAACCATAGCTCCACATGCACAGTCATACTGTTAATTAACAATTTGCCTCTGGCTCCCAAACTATTTCATATTTTTCTTAAATTAAAAGACTGGGAGAGAAACTTTGAAACTATTTTAGTAATGCCTGTCAGGATGGTAGAGGTATAAAAATGTATCTAACGTCACTTCAGAACATCCAGTGGACTCACTGCTCTGTCTCTCTCCCGCTCTTTCCTTCTTTTTTCCTTTCGTCGTTCTTTCTCTTTCCCTCTTCCTCTTCCTTGCCAGCAATCTCTCTTTCACAGTCCTTCATTTGAGATCATTTCAGGCTAGCTGTGGTGAGGCTGTGTCTATGTAGCTGGCCAGTCATGGTAGAGGGATTCAAATGTGCTGTGATTTGCTGCTGTTATATGAAATACATATCCCTGCAGGGTCACTGGCGAGGAGGATCATATTATTTCAGCCTTGACCATAAAAGCTCAGTCACAAACTTGACCAAGGTGGTGTTTGACCATCTTTGATCATCTTTTTGACCAGATTCACTGCACTTTAAAACATAACTATCTACAGTAAGTCACGAAATGAACTGAGTAGAGGTTATTGAAAAACGCACAGTAGTCATAGTAACTTGATTACATTAAGTCATACTAACTATACTGAACAAAAATATAAACGCAACATGTAAAGTGTTGGTCCCATGTTTCATGAGCTGAAATAAAATATTCCAGAAATGTTCCATAAGAACAAAAAGCTTATTTCTCTAACATTTTGTGCAGAAATGTGTTTACATCCTTGTTAGAGAGCATTTCTCCTTTGACAAGATAATCCATCCACCTGACAGGTGTGGCATATCAAGAAGCTGATTAAATAGCATGATCATTACACAGGTGTACCTTGTGCTTGGGACAATAAAAGGCCACTCTGAAATGTGCAGTGTGCAGTTTGTCACACAACACAATGCCACAGATGTTTCAAGTTTTGAGGGAGCGTGCAATTGGCATGCTGACTTCAGGAATGTCCACCAGATCTGCTGTCAGAGAATTGAATGTTAACTTCTCTACCATAAGCCTCCTCCAATGTCATTTTAGAAAATTTGACATTATGTCCAACCAGCCTCACAACCGCAGACCAGATATAACCACACGAGGCCAGGACCTCCACATCTGGCTTCTTCACCTGCGGGATTGTCTGAGACCAGCCACCAGACAGCTGATGAAACGGAAGAGTATTTCTGTCTGTAATAAAGCCCTTTTGTGTGGAAAAATTCATTCTGATTGGCTGGGCCTGGTTCACAACTGGGTGGGCCTATGCACTCCCAGGCCCACCCATGGCTGAGCCCCTGCCCAGTCATGTGAAATCCATAGATTAGGACCTAATGAATTTATTTTAATTGACTGATTTCCTTATGTGAACTGTAACTCAGTCAAATCGTTGAAACTGTTGCATGTTGCGTTTATATTTTTCTTCAGTATAAATTCATCATATACTGTATGTGAATGAAACTTTAACATTTTAAGTACTTACTTCATTGAGAAAATAATTCATAGACTGGTTTGTTTGAAATTGTAATGTATTTTCATAAAAATTAAACTTATAGCTGTCTCCCAGTCTGTGAATACATTTGAACTTTTAATAAATTATTTTCAGATGTCCATTGAATTACTCAGTGTCTTATTTATCTGCTCCTCTGTCCAGAACAAAAGGACTGACTTGCTTGTTGTTTACCCAGCTGAGTTTAGGAGCGATTACGTGTTTTCCCTTTGGTAAATGTCTGTCAAACCTGGCTAGAACTGTGTGATGACAGGACAAAAAGAAACGAGGACGCAAACACACTGACCCTCTGGTCCACGATGTTCCCCTTACAACACACTGACCCTCTGGTCCACGATGTTCCCCTTACAACACACTGACCCTCTGGTCCACGATGTTCCCCTTACAACACACTGACCCTCTGGTCCACGATGTTCCCCTTACAACACACTGACCCTCTGGTCCACGATGTTCCCCTTACAACACACTGACCCTCTGGTCCACGATGTTCCCCTTACAACACACTGACCCTCTGGTCCACGATGTCCCCCTTACAGCACACTGACCCTCTGGTCCACGATGTCCCCCTTACAACACACTGACCCTCTGGTCCACGATGTCCCCCTTACAACACACTGACCCTCTGGTCCACGATGTCCCCCTTACAACACACTGACCCTCCTCTGTGTGTCCAGAGGTACCAAGATAATCAGGACTGTTTCCTCTGTGTGTCCCAGAGGTACCAGATAATCAGGACTGTTTCCTCTGTGTGTCCAGAGGTACCAAGATAATCAGGACTGTTTCCTCTGTGTGTCCAGAGGTACCAAGATAATCAGGACTGTTTCCTCTTTGTGTCCAGAGGTACCAAGATAATCAGGACTGTTTCCTCTGTGTGTCCAGAGGTACCAAGATAATCAGGACTGTTTCCTCTTTGTGTCCAGAGGTACCAAGATAATCATGACTGTTTCCTCTTTGTGTCCCAGAGGTACCACAATACCTGCCTCTCTCTATAGACTTCCCCTCTTCTCCTCCACCATGGTCCTCCTATATCTCCCTCTTTCTCACCCAGGTGACAATTACTAACAGGAATGTTCTCAGTGATGTAATGACCTTAAGCACAGGTGCACTCTTAGAAAAAAGGGGTTCCAAAAGGGTTATTCGGCTGTCCCCATAGGAGAACCCTTTTTGGTTCCATGTAAAATCCTCTGTGTAAAGGGTTCTATATGGAACTCAAAAGGGTTCTACAGTACCTGGAAGCAAAAGGTTTCTACCTGGAACCAAAAATGGTTCTTCAAAGGTTTCTCCTATTGTCACGATTGTCGTAAGGAGTGGACCAAAACGCAGCGGCAAAATGTATACTCATCTTCTTTTTTATTTGAAGAAGGAAAAACAAAATAAACACGTATACAAAACAAACGACTCCAAACAGTCCCGTCAGGTGCACCAAACACTAAACCAGGAAATAACTACCCACCAACCCCCATAGAACAAACACCCCTATAAATAGGACCTTCAATCAGAGGCAACGAGAAGCAGCTGCCTCCAATTGAAGGTCAACCCAATAAACACCACATAGAAATAGACCAACTAGAAATAACATAGAAATACACTAACATAGAACATAACCCAAACAACCCCGAAACACCCTAAACAAACACCCCCTGCCACGCCCTGACCAAACTACAATAACAAACAGTCCCTTTACTGGTCAGGACGTGACACCTATGGGGACAGCCAAAGTTCAATTTCAGGTTCTAGATAGCACCTTTTTTTCCAAGAGTGTGGGTAGAAGAATAACAGTCAATAACCAGGTGAGAATTTAGGCTTTAGAATTTAATTTCCATACAAAAGTGATTTAGTTCTGGTCTAAATGATGACAACAGTGTCAGGAAACACGTTGCAATCATATTCAGTTCTAAAATATTCTAAAACTCTTATAACTAGTTACATTTTTTAAAGCTGTTCTCCATAAAGCGAGAGAGAGAGAATGAGAGAGAGAGAATGAGAGAGACAGAGAGAGAGAGAGAGAGAGACAATGAGAGAGACAGAGAGAGAGAGAATGAGAAAGACAGAGAGAGAGAGAGAGACAATGAGAGAGACAGAGAGAGAGAGAGAGAGAGAGAGAGAGAGAGAGAGAGAGAGAGAATGAGAGAGATAGAGAGAGAGAGAAAGAGAGAGAGAGAATGAGAAAGACAGAGAGAGAGAGAGAGAGAGAGAATGAGAGAGAATGAGAAACACAGAGAGAGAGAGAATGAGAGAGGGAGAGAGAATGAGAGAGAGAGAGAGAGAGAGCGAGAGAGAGAGAGAGAGAGAGAGAGAGAGAGAGCTCCAAGTGTTCCGAACTCAAAATCCAACCGAGTTTTCTTCAGCAGTAGCAAAGTTCTGCCTGGTTTCATAGAGATCCTTTTAAATTACTAGTCTTCTAATTCCTAATTCTATGTCTGGAATGCTCCCTCCTTCTTTCCCTCTCCCGTTCGCTCTCTCTTCTTGTCTCTGTCCTTCAGTTCTTTATCTGTCACGTGTCACCTTATTCAGCTATCTTTAATCCATTTCCTCTCTTAAAGGTCGACTCAGCGATGTTGCCAAGAGCTGCACCACAGACAGAGATACGGTATTGCTGTCCGCTCATACAGGCCTAGTTCACTCATTTTGTGAAACATTATACATTTTTTAATATACAATTATTTATTTAGATTTATCAGGGGGTGCTGCAGTGTCCTCAGCACCCCTACTTCCCGCTGCTATGTTGAGATGAGCAAGATGCAAAACTTCTCTCTCACACAGTCACACACAGTATCAGCACATGTGCAAGGGTTTGCTTCACACTGTTCACAGCCTGGTAGCCACAGGACAAAAACAGCTGAGAAGCTCTTAGTTGTTGCGAAAATTGACCGACTATGCTGTTTACTTTCTGTATCTACGTCATATCGGTGAGTCTACCTTTAACACACTGTCTGCTGTCAAAAGTCAAGTATGAAAACACCCCTTTTGAAAAACACATGCAGTTGATTGCAAATAATCTCAACTTCTCTTTAATTATAGGTAAGTACCGTATAAGAAGCCACATTGAAACCACATCGAAAAAGTTCACTGCCTCTTCTTTAATCAACTTTGTGATAATATACACATGACACAGTATTTTCTCACGCATGTAATAGCACTAATATGATTTTTAAAAGTTATTGCAAAAAAAAAAAAAAACTCCTCAAGAGGATTTCTCTCTTCACATAGGCTGTTAGATGACGTGGCCCGGTTAAAACAAGGTCTGTGGCAAGGCCCTCCAAACCATTCCAGAAAGAAAAGGGAAAAATCACAATGACAAGCTCGGCTAGCCAGAGTGGATTGGAACCTGGCAGCTGTAGATTGCATTTCCGTCTCCCTCCACCTCTTCCTCGGGTTTTGTGGAAAAGGATCAGTATTTAGGGAGAGCCGTCTCAAGCCTAGAATAACATAGCATTATAGACCAAGGATGACAGTGGATGTTGTATTCTCTCTCTCTCTCTCAGGTTATGTGGGTGGACAATAAGGAGAAGAGAGCTCCCACACAACCGACAACAGAGAACACCTAAACCTCCTTCAACAGTTGACGTGTCTGAGCCCTACAGTATACAGATGTGTCTGAGCCCTACAGTATACAGATGTGTCTGAGCCCTACAGTAGACAGATGTGTCTGAGCCCTACAGTATACAGATGTGTCTGAGCCCTACAGTATACAGATGTGTCTGGGCCCTACAGTATACAGATGTGTCTGAGCCCTACAGTATACAGATGTGTCTGAGCCCTACAGTATACAGATGTGTCTGGGCCCTACAGTAGACAGATGTGTCTGAGCCCTACAGTTTACAGATGTGTCTGAGCCCTACAGTAGACAGATGTGTCTGAGCCCTACAGTAGACAGACGTGTCTGAGCCCTACAGTACACAGATGTGTCTGAGCCCTACAGTAGACAGATGTGTCTGAGCCCTACAGTAGACAGACGTGTCTGAGCCCTACAGTACACAGATGTGTCTGGGCCCTACAGTATACAGATGTGTCTGAGCCCTACAGTATACAGATGTGTCTGAGTCCTACAGTATACAGATGTGTCTGAGCCCTACAATAGACAGATGTGTCTGAGCCCTACAGTATACAGATGTGTCTGAGCCCTACAGTATACAGATGTGTCTGAGCCCTACAGTAGACAGATGTGTCTGAGCCCTACAGTATACAGATGTGTCTGAGCCCTACAGTAGACAGATGTGTCTGAGCCCTACAGTATACAGACGTGTCTGAGCCCTACAGTATACAGATGTGTCTGAGCCCTACAGTATAGAGATGTGTCTGAGCCCTACAGTATACAGATGTGTCTGAGCCCTACAGTATACAGATGTGTCTGGGCCCTACAGTAGACAGATGTGTCTGGGCCCTACAGTATACAGATGTGTCTGAGCCCTACAGTATAGAGATGTGTCTGAGCCCTACAGTATACAGATGTGTCTGAGCCCTACAGTATACAGATGTGTCTGAGCCCTACAGTATACAGATGTGTCTGAGCCCTACAGTAGACAGATGTGTCTGAGCCCTACAGTATACAGACGTGTCTGAGCCCTACAGTAGACAGATGTGTCTGAGCCCTACAGTATACAGACGTGTCTGGGCCCTACAGTAGACAGATGTGTCTGAGCCCTACAGTATACAGATGTGTCTGAGCCCTACAGTATACAGATGTGTCTGAGCCCTACAGTATACAGATGTGCCTGAGCCCTACAGTAGACAGATGTGTCTGAGCCCTACAGTATACAGATGTGTCTGAAGCCCTACAGTATACAGATGTGCCTGAGCCCTACAGTATACAGATGTGCCTGAGCCCTACAGTATACAGATGTGCCTGAGCCCTACAGTATACAGATGTGTCTGAGCCCTACAGTATACAGATGTGTCTGAGCCCTACAGTATACAGACGTGCCTGAGCCCTACAGTATACAGACGTGTCTGAGCCCTACAGTAGACAGATGTGTCTGGGCCCTACAGTATACAGATGTGTCTGAGCCCTACAGTATACAGATGTGTCTGGGCCCTACAGTATACAGATGTGTCTGAGCCCTACAGTATACAGATGTGACTGAGCCCTACAGTATACAGATGTGTCTGAGCCCTACAGTATAAAGATGTGTCTGGGCCCTACAGTATACAGATGTGTCTGGGCCCTACAGTATACAGATGTGTCTGGGCCCTACAGTATACAGACGTGTCTGAGCCCTACAGTATACAGACGTGTCTGAGCCCTACAGCAGACAGATGTGTCTGAGCGCTACAGTATACAGATGTGTCTGAGCCCTACAGTATACAGATGTGCCTGAGCCCTACAGTATACAGATGTGTCTGGGCCCTACAGTATACAGATGTGTCTGAGCCCTACAGTATAAAGATGTGTCTGAGCCCTACAGTATACAGATGTGTCTGAGCCCTACAGTGTACAGATGTGTCTGAGCCCTACAGTATGCAGATGTGTCTGAGCCCTACAGTATACAGACGTGTCTGAGCCCTACAGTAGACAGATGTGTCTGAGCCCTACAGTATACAGATGTGTCTGAGCCCTACAGTAGACAGATGTGTCTGAGCCCTACAGTAGACAGATGTGTCTGAGCCCTACAGTATACAGATGTGTATGAGCCCTACAGTATACAGATGTGTCTGAGCCCTACAGTATACAGACGTGTCTGAGCCCTACAGTATACAGACGTGTCTGAGCCCCACAGTATACAGACGTGTCTGAGCCCTACAGTATACAGATGTGTCTGAGCCCTACAGTAGACAGATGTGTCTGGGCCCTACAGTATACAGATGTGTCTGAGCCCTACAGTATACAGATGTGTCTGGGCCCTACAGTATACAGATGTGCCTGAGCCCTACAGTATACAGATGTGTCTGAGCCCTACAGTAGACAGATGTGTCTGAGCCCTACAGTAGACAGATGTGTCTGAGCCCTACAGTAGACAGATGTGTCTGAGCCCTACAGTATACAGATGTGTCTGAGCCCTACAGTATACAGACGTGTCTGAGCCCTACAGTATACAGACGTGTCTGAGCCCTACAGCAGACAGATGTGTCTGAGCGCTACAGTATACAGATATGTCTGAGCCCTACAGTATACAGATGTGCCTGAGCCCTACAGTATACAGATGTGTCTGGGCCCTACAGTATACAGATGTGTCTGAGCCCTACAGTATAAAGATGTGTCTGAGCCCTACAGTATACAGATGTGTCTGAGCCCTACAGTGTACAGATGTGTCTGAGCCCTACAGTATGCAGATGTGTCTGAGCCCTACAGTATACAGACGTGTCTGAGCCCTACAGTAGACAGATGTGTCTGAGCCCTACAGTATACAGATGTGTCTGAGCCCTACAGTAGACAGATGTGTCTGAGCCCTACAGTAGACAGATGTGTCTGAGCCCTACAGTATACAGATGTGTATGAGCCCTACAGTATACAGATGTGTCTGAGCCCTACAGTATACAGACGTGTCTGAGCCCTACAGTATACAGATGTGTCTGAGCCCTACAGTATACAGACGTGTCTGAGCCCTACAGTATACAGATGTGTCTGAGCCCTACAGTAGACAGATGTGTCTGGGCCCTACAGTATACAGATGTGTCTGAGCCCTACAGTATACAGATGTGTCTGGGCCCTACAGTATACAGATGTGCCTGAGCCCTACAGTATACAGATGTGTCTGAGCCCTACAGTAGACAGATGTGTCTGAGCCCTACAGTAGACAGATGTGTCTGAGCCCTACAGTAGACAGATGTGTCTGAGCCCTACAGTATACAGATGTGTCTGAGCCCTACAGTATACAGATGTGCCTGAGCCCTACAGTATACAGATGTGTCTGAGCCCTACAGTATACAGATGTGTCTGAGCCCTACAGTAGACAGATTTGTCTGAGTCCTACAGTATACAGATGTCCCTGAGCCCTACAGTAGACAGATGTGTCTGAGCCCTACAGTATACAGATGTGTCTGAGCCCTACAGTAGACAGATGTGTCTGGGCCCTGCAGTAGACAGACATGCCTGAGCCCTCCAGTATACAGATGTGTCTGGGCCCTACAGTATACAGATGTGTCTGAGCCCTACAGTATACAGATGTGTCTGAGCCCTACAGTATACAGATGTGTCTGAGCCGTACAGTATACAGATGTGTCTGAGCCCTACAGTATACAGATGTGTCTGAGCCGTACAGTATACAGATGTGTCTGAGCCCTACAGTATACAGATGTGTCTGGGCCCTACAGTATACAGATGTGCCTGAGCCCTACAGTATACAGATGTGTCTGAGCCCTACAGTATACAGACGTGTCTGAGCCCTACAGTATACAGATGTGTCTGGGCCCTGCAGTTTACAGATGTGTCTGAGCCCTACAGTAGACAGATGTGTCTGAGCCCTACAGTAGACAGATGTGTCTGAGCCCTACAGTAGACAGATGTGTCTTAGCCCTACAGTAGACAGATGTGTCTGAGCCCTACAGTATACAGATGTGTCTGAGCCCTACAGTATACAGACGTGTCTGAGCCCTACAGTACACAGATGTGTCTGAGCCCTACAGTATACAGACGTGTCTGAGCCCTACGGTATACAGATGTGTCTGGGCCCTACAGTATACAGATGTGTCTGAGCCCTACGGTAGACAGATGTGTCTGGGCCCTACAGAATACAGATGTGGCTGAGCCTTACAGTAGACAGATGTGTCTGAGCCCTACAGTATACAGATGTGTCTGAGCCCTACAGTATACAGATGTGACTGAGCCCTACAGGATACAGATGTGTCTGAGCCCTACAGTATACAGACGTGCCTGAGCCCTACAGTAGACAGATGTGTCTGGGCCCTACAGTATACAGATGTGTCTGAGCCCTACAGTATACAGATGTGTCTGAGCCTTACAGTATACAGATGTGTCTGAGCCCTACAGTATACAGATGTGTCTGAGCCCTACAGTATATAGATGTGTCTGAGCCCTACAGTATACAGATGTGTCTGAGCCCTACAGTAGACAGATGTGTCTGAGCCCTACAGTAGACAGATGTGTCTGAGCCCTACATTAGACAGATGTGTCTGAGCCTTACAGTAGACAGATGTGTCTGAGCCCTACAGTAGACAGATGTGTCTGAGCCCTACAGTATACAGATGTGTCTGAGCCCTACAGTATACAGATGTGCCTGAGCCCTACAGTATACAGATGTGTCTGAGCCCTACAATATACAGATGTGTCTGAGCCCTACAGTAGACAGATGTGTCTGGGCCCTACAGTATACAGATGTGTCTGAGCCCTACAGTATACAGATGTGTCTGGGCCCTACAGTATACAGATGTGCCTGAGCCCTACAGTATACAGATGTGTCTGAGCCCTACAGTATACAGAAGTGTCTCAGCCCTACAGTATACAGATGTGTCTGGGCCCTGCAGTATACAGATGTGTCTGAGCCCTACAGTATACAGATGTGACTGAGCCCTACAGTATACAGATGTGTCTGAGCCCAACAGTATATAGATGTGCCTGGGCCCTACAGTATACAGATGTGTCTGAGCCCTACAGTATACAGATGTGTCTGGGCCCTACAGTATACAGATGTGTCTGGGCCCTACAGTATACAGACGTGTCTGAGCCCTAGAGTATACAGATGTGTCTGAGCCCTACAGTATAAAGATGTGTCTGAGCCCTACAGTATACAGATGTGTCTGAGCCCTACAGTATACAGATGTGTCTGAGCCCTACAGTGTACAGATGTGTCTGAGCCCTACAGTATACAGATGTGTCTGAGCCCTACAGTATACAGACGTGTCTGAGCCCTACAGTAGACAGATGTGTCTGAGCCCTACAGTAGACAGATGTGTCTGAGCCCTACAGTAGACAGATGTGTCTGAGCCCTACAGTATACAGACGTGCCTGAGCCCTACAGTATACAGATGTGTATGAGCCCTACAGTATACAGATGTGTCTGAGCCCTACAGTATACAGACGTGTCTGAGCCCTACAGTATATAGACGTGTCTGAGCCCTACAGTAGACAGATGTGTCTGAGCCCTACAGTATACAGATGTGTCTGAGCCCTACAGTAGACAGATGTATCTGAGCCCTACAGTAGACAGATGTGTCTGAGCCCTAAAGTATACAGATGTGTCTGAGCCCTACAGTATACAGATGTGACTGAGCCCTACAGTATACAGATGTGTCTGAGCCCTACAGTATACAGATGTGACTGAGCCCTGCAGTATACAGATGTGTCTGAGCCCTACAGTAGACAGATGTGTCTGGGCCCTACAGTAGACAGACGTGCCTGAGCCCTACAGTATACAGATGTGTCTGGGCCCTACAGTATACAGATGTGTCCTGGCCCTACAGTATACAGATGTGTCTGAGCCCTACAGTATACAGATGTGTCTGAGCCCTACAGTATACAGATGTGTCTGAGCCCTACAGTATACAGACGTGCCTGAGCCGTACAGTATACAGATGTGTCTGAGCCCTACAGTATACAGAGGTGTATGAGCCCTACAGTATACAGATGTGTCTGAGCCCTACAGTATACAGACGTGTCTGAGCCCTACAGTATATGGACGTGTCTGAGCCCTACAGTAGACAGATGTGTCTGAGCCCTACAGTATACAGATGTGTCTGAGCCCTACAGTAGACAGATGTATCTGAGCCCTACAGTAGACAGATGTGTCTGAGCCCTACAGTATACAGATGTGTCTGAGCCCTACAGTATACAGATGTGCCTGAGCCCTACAGTATACAGATGTGACTGAGCCCTACAGTATACAGATGTGTCTGAGCCCTACAGTAGACAGATGTGTCTGAGCCCTACAGTATACAGATGTGTCTGAGCCCTACAGTAGACAGATGTGTCTGGGCCCTGCAGTAGACAGACATGCCTGAGCCCTCCAGTATACAGATGTGTCTGGGCCCTACAGTATACAGATGTGTCTGAGCCCTACAGTATACAGATGCGTCTGAGCCCTACAGTATACAGATGTGTCTGAGCCGTACAGTATACAGATGTGTCTGAGCCCTACAGTATACAGATGTGTCTGAGCCGTACAGTATACAGATGTGTCTGAGCCCTACAGTATACAGATGTGTCTGGGCCCTACAGTATACAGATGTGCCTGAGCCCTACAGTATACAGATGTGTCTGAGCCCTACAGTATACAGACGTGTCTGAGCCCTACAGTATACAGATGTGTCTGGGCCCTGCAGTTTACAGATGTGTCTGAGCCCTACAGTAGACAGATGTGTCTGAGCCCTACAGTAGACAGATGTGTCTGAGCCCTACAGTAGACAGATGTGTCTTAGCCCTACAGTAGACAGATGTGTCTGAGCCCTACAGTATACAGATGTGTCTGAGCCCTACAGTATACAGACGTGTCTGAGCCCTACAGTACACAGATGTGTCTGAGCCCTACAGTATACAGACGTGTCTGAGCCCTACGGTATACAGATGTGTCTGGGCCCTACAGTATACAGATGTGTCTGAGCCCTACAGTAGACAGATGTGTCTGGGCCCTACAGAATACAGATGTGGCTGAGCCTTACAGTAGACAGATGTGTCTGAGCCCTACAGTATACAGATGTGTCTGAGCCCTACAGTATACAGATGTGACTGAGCCCTACAGGATACAGATGTGTCTGAGCCCTACAGTATACAGACGTGCCTGAGCCCTACAGTAGACAGATGTGTCTGGGCCCTACAGTATACAGATGTGTCTGAGCCCTACAGTATACAGATGTGTCTGAGCCTTACAGTATACAGATGTGTCTGAGCCCTACAGTATACAGATGTGTCTGAGCCCTACAGTATATAGATGTGTCTGAGCCCTACAGTATACAGATGTGTCTGAGCCCTACAGTAGACAGATGTGTCTGAGCCCTACAGTAGACAGATGTGTCTGAGCCCTACATTAGACAGATGTGTCTGAGCCTTACAGTAGACAGATATGTCTGAGCCCTACAGTAGACAGATGTGTCTGAGCCCTACAGTATACAGATGTGTCTGAGCCCTACAGTATACAGATGTGCCTGAGCCCTACAGTATACAGATGTGTCTGAGCCCTACAGTATACAGATGTGTCTGAGCCCTACAGTAGACAGATGTGTCTGGGCCCTACAGTATACAGATGTGTCTGAGCCCTACAGTATACAGATGTGTCTGGGCCCTACAGTATACAGATGTGCCTGAGCCCTACAGTATACAGATGTGTCTGAGCCCTACAGTATACAGACGTGTCTCAGCCCTACAGTATACAGATGTGTCTGGGCCCTGCAGTATACAGATGTGTCTGAGCCCTACAGTATACAGATGTGACTGAGCCCTACAGTATACAGATGTGTCTGAGCCCTACAGTATATAGATTTGCCTGGGCCCTACAGTATACAGATGTGTCTGAGCCCTACAGTATACAGATGTGTCTGGGCCCTACAGTATACAGATGTGTCTGGGCCCTACAGTATACAGACGTGTCTGAGCCCTACAGTATACAGATGTGTCTGAGCCCTACAGTATAAAGATGTGTCTGAGCCCTACAGTATACAGATGTGTCTGAGCCCTACAGTATACAGATGTGTCTGAGCCCTACAGTGTACAGATGTGTCTGAGCCCTACAGTATACAGATGTGTCTGAGCCCTACAGTATACAGACGTGTCTGAGCCCTACAGTAGACAGATGTGTCTGAGCCCTACAGTAGACAGATGTGTCTGAGCCCTACAGTAGACAGATGTGTCTGAGCCCTACAGTATACAGACGTGCCTGAGCCCTACAGTATACAGATGTGTATGAGCCCTACAGTATACAGATGTGTCTGAGCCCTACAGTATACAGACGTGTCTGAGCCCTACAGTATATAGACGTGTCTGAGCCCTACAGTAGACAGATGTGTCTGAGCCCTACAGTATACAGATGTGTCTGAGCCCTACAGTAGACAGATGTATCTGAGCCCTACAGTAGACAGATGTATCTGAGCCCTACAGTATACAGATGTGTCTGAGCCCTACAGTATACAGATGTGACTGAGCCCTACAGTATACAGATGTGTCTGAGCCCTACAGTATACAGATGTGACTGAGCCCTGCAGTATACAGATGTGTCTGAGCCCTACAGTAGACAGATGTGTCTGGGCCCTACAGTAGACAGACGTGCCTGAGCCCTACAGTATACAGATGTGTCTGGGCCCTACAGTATACAGATGTGTCCTGGCCCTACAGTATACAGATGTGTCTGAGCCCTACAGTATACAGATGTGTCTGAGCCCTACAGTATACAGATGTGTCTGAGCCCTACAGTATACAGACGTGCCTGAGCCGTACAGTATACAGATGTGTCTGAGCCCTACAGTATACAGAGGTGTATGAGCCCTACAGTATACAGATGTGTCTGAGCCCTACAGTATACAGACGTGTCTGAGCCCTACAGTATATGGACGTGTCTGAGCCCTACAGTAGACAGATGTGTCTGAGCCCTACAGTATACAGATGTGTCTGAGCCCTACAGTAGACAGATGTATCTGAGCCCTACAGTAGACAGATGTGTCTGAGCCCTACAGTATACAGATGTGTCTGAGCCCTACAGTATACAGATGTGTCTGAGCCCTACAGTATACAGATGTGTCTGAGCCCTACAGTAGACAGATGTGTCTGAGCCCTACAGTAGACAGATGTGTCTGAGCCCTACATTAGACAGATGTGTCTGAGCCTTACAGTAGACAGATGTGTCTGAGCCCTACAGTAGACAGATGGTGCTGAGCCCTACAGTATACAGATGTGTCTGAGCCCTACAGTATACAGATGTGCCTGAGCCCTACAGTATACAGATGTGTCTGAGCCCTACAGTATACAGATGTGTCTGAGCCCTACAGTAGACAGATGTGTCTGGGCCCTACAGTATACAGATGTGTCTGAGCCCTACAGTATACAGATGTGTCTGGGCCCTACACTATACAGATGTGCCTGAGCCCTACAGTATACAGATGTGTCTGAGCCCTACAGTATACAGACGTGTCTCAGCCCTACAGTATACAGATGTGTCTGGGCCCTGCAGTATACAGATGTGTCTGAGCCCTACAGTATACAGATGTGACTGAGCCCTACAGTATACAGATGTGTCTGAGCCCTACAGTATATAGATGTGCCTGGGCCCTACAGTATACAGATGTGTCTGAGCCCTACAGTATACAGATGTGTCTGGGCCCTACAGTATACAGATGTGTCTGGGCCCTACAGTATACAGACGTGTCTGAGCCCTACAGTATACAGATGTGTCTGAGCCCTACAGTATAAAGATGTGTCTGAGCCCTACAGTATACAGATTGTCTGAGCCCTACAGTATACAGATGTGTCTGAGCCCTACAGTGTACAGATGTGTCTGAGCCCTACAGTATACAGATGTGTCTGAGCCCTACAGTATACAGACGTGTCTGAGCCCTACAGTAGACAGATGTGTCTGAGCCCTACAGTAGACAGATGTGTCTGAGCCCTACAGTAGACAGATGTGTCTGAGCCCTACAGTATACAGACGTGCCTGAGCCCTACAGTATACAGATGTGTATGAGCCCTACAGTATACAGATGTGTCTGAGCCCTACAGTATACAGACGTGTCTGAGCCCTACAGTATATAGACGTGTCTGAGCCCTACAGTATACAGATGTGTCTGAGCCCTACAGTATACAGATGTGTCTGAGCCTTACAGTATACAGATGTGTCTGAGCCCTAACAGATACAGATGTGTCCTGAGCCCTACAGTATATAGAGTGTCTGAGCCCTACAGTATACAGATGTGTCTGAGCCCTACAGTAGACAGATGTGTCTGAGCCCTAAAGTAGACAATTGTCTGATGGTCTGAGCCCTACACAGTAGACAGATGTGTCTGAGCCCTACAGTAGACAGATGTGTCTGAGCCCTACAGTAGACAGATGTGTCTGAGCCCTACAGTAGACAGATGTGTCTGAGCCCTACAGTATACAGATGTGTCTGAGCCCTACAGTATACAGACGTGTCTGAGCCCTACAGTATACAGATGTGTCTGGGCCCTGCAGTTTACAGATGTGTCTGAGCCCTACAGTAGACAGATGTGTCTGAGCCCTACAGTAGACAGATGTGTCTGAGCCCTACAGTAGACAGATGTGTCTTAGCCCTACAGTAGACAGATGTGTCTGAGCCCTACAGTATACAGATGTGTCTGAGCCCTACAGTATACAGACGTGTCTGAGCCCTACAGTATACAGATGTGTATGAGCCCTACAGTATACAGATGTGTCTGAGCCCTACAGTATACAGACGTGTCTGAGCCCTACAGTATACAGACGTGTCTGAGCCCTACAGTATATAGACGTGTCTGAGCCCTACAGTAGACAGATGTGTCTGAGCCCTACAGTATACAGATGTGTCTGAGCCCTACAGTAGACAGATGTATCTGAGCCCTACAGTAGACAGATGTATCTGAGCCCTACAGTATACAGATGTGTCTGAGCCCTACAGTATACAGATGTGACTGAGCCCTACAGTATACAGATGTGTCTGAGCCCTACAGTATACAGATGTGACTGAGCCCTGCAGTATACAGATGTGTTTGAGCCCTACAGTAGACAGATGTGTCTGGGCCCTACAGTAGACAGACGTGCCTGAGCCCTACAGTATACAGATGTGTCTGGGCCCTACAGTATACAGATGTGTCCTGGCCCTACAGTATACAGATGTGTCTGAGCCCTACAGTATACAGATGTGTCTGAGCCCTACAGTATACAGATGTGTCTGAGCCCTACAGTATACAGACGTGCCTGAGCCGTACAGTATACAGATGTGTCTGAGCCCTACAGTATACAGAGGTGTATGAGCCCTACAGTATACAGATGTGTCTGAGCCCTACAGTATACAGACGTGTCTGAGCCCTACAGTATATGGACGTGTCTGAGCCCTACAGTAGACAGATGTGTCTGAGCCCTACAGTATACAGATGTGTCTGAGCCCTACAGTAGACAGATGTATCTGAGCCCTACAGTAGACAGATGTGTCTGAGCCCTACAGTATACAGATGTGTCTGAGCCCTACAGTATACAGATGTGCCTGAGCCCTACAGTATACAGATGTGACTGAGCCCTACAGTATACAGATGTGTCTGAGCCCTACAGTATACAGATGTGACTGAGCCCTGCAGTATACAGATGTGTCTGAGCCCTACAGTAGACAGATGTGTCTGGGCCCTACAGTAGACAGACGTGCCTGAGCCCTACAGTATACAGATGTGTCTGGGCCCTACAGTATACAGATGTGTCCTGGCCCTACAGTATACAGATGTGTCTGAGCCCTACAGTATACAGACGTGTCTGAGCCCTACAGTATATAGACGTGTCTGAGCCCTACAGTAGACAGATGTGTCTGAGCCCTACAGTATACAGATGTGTCTGAGCCCTACAGTAGACAGATGTATCTGAGCCCTACAGTAGACAGATGTGTCTGAGCCCTACAGTATACAGATGTGTCTGAGCCCTACAGTATACAGATGTGCCTGAGCCCTACAGTATACAGATGTGACTGAGCCCTACAGTATACAGATGTGTCTGAGCCCTACAGTATACAGATGTGACTGAGCCCTGCAGTATACAGATGTGTCTGAGCCCTACAGTAGACAGATGTGTCTGGGCCCTACAGTAGACAGACGTGCCTGAGCCCTACAGTATACAGATGTGTCTGGGCCCTACAGTATACAGATGTGTCCTGGCCCTACAGTATACAGATGTGTCTGAGCCCTACAGTATACAGATGTGTCTGAGCCCTACAGTATACAGATGTGTCTGAGCCCTACAGTATACAGACGTGCCTGAGCCGTACAGTATACAGATGTGTCTGAGCCCTACAGTATACAGATGTGTCTGAGCCCTACAGTATACAGATATGTCTGAGCCCTACAGTATATAGATGTGTCTGGGCCCTACAGTATACAGATGTGTCTGAGCCCTACAGTATACAGACGTGTCTGAGCCCTACAGTATACAGATGTGTCTGAGCCCTACAGTATACAGATGTGTCTGAGCCCTACAGTATACAGATGTGTCTGAGCCCTACAGTATACAGATGTGTCTGAGCCCTACAGTATACAGCTGTGTCTGAGCCCTACAGTATACAGACGTGTCTGAGCCCTACAGTAGACAGATGTGTCTGAGCCCTGCAGTATACAGATGTGTCTGAGCCCTACAGTAGACAGATGTGTCTGAGCCCTACAGTAGACAGATGTGTCTGAGCCCTACAGTAGACAGATGTGTCTGAGCCCTACAGTAGACAGATGTGTCTGAGCCCTACAGTATACAGATGTGTCTGAGCCCTACAGTATACAGATGTGTCTGAGCCCTACAGTATACAGACGTGTCTGAGCCCTACAGTATACAGATGTGTCTGGGCCCTGCAGTTTACAGATGTGTCTGAGCCCTACAGTAGACAGATGTGTCTGAGCCCTACAGTAGACAGATGTGTCTGAGCCCTACAGTAGACAGATGTGTCTTAGCCCTACAGTAGACAGATGTGTCTGAGCCCTACAGTATACAGATGTGTCTGAGCCCTACAGTATACAGACGTGTCTGAGCCCTACAGTACACAGATGTGTCTGAGCCCTACAGTATACAGACGTGTCTGAGCCCTACGGTATACAGATGTGTCTGGGCCCTACAGTATACAGATGTGTCTGAGCCCTACAGTAGACAGATGTGTCTGGGCCCTACAGAATACAGATGTGGCTGAGCCTTACAGTAGACAGATGTGTCTGAGCCCTACAGTATACAGATGTGTCTGAGCCCTAGAGTATACAGATGTGACTGAGCCCTACAGGATACAGATGTGTCTGAGCCCTACAGTATACAGACGTGCCTGAGCCCTACAGTAGACAGATGTGTCTGGGCCCTACAGTATACAGATGTGTCTGAGCCCTACAGTATACAGATGTGTCTGAGCCTTACAGTATACAGATGTGTCTGAGCCCTACAGTATACAGATGTGTCTGAGCCCTACAGTATATAGATGTGTCTGAGCCCTACAGTATACAGATGTGTCTGAGCCCTACAGTAGACAGATGTGTCTGAGCCCTACAGTAGACAGATGTGTCTGAGCCCTACATTAGACAGATGTGTCTGAGCCTTACAGTAGACAGATGTGTCTGAGCCCTACAGTAGACAGATGTGTCTGAGCCCTACAGTATACAGATGTGTCTGAGCCCTACAGTATACAGATGTGCCTGAGCCCTACAGTTTACAGATGTGTCTGAGCCCTACAGTATACAGATGTGTCTGGGCCCTACAGTATACAGATGTGCCTGAGCCCTACAGTATACAGATGTGTCTGAGCCCTACAGTATACAGACGTGTCTCAGCCCTACAGTATACAGATGTGTCTGGGCCCTGCAGTATACAGATGTGTCTGAGCCCTACAGTATACAGATGTGACTGAGCCCTACAGTATACAGATGTGTCTGAGCCCTACAGTATATAGATGTGCCTGGGCCCTACAGTATACAGATGTGTCTGAGCCCTACAGTATACAGATGTGTCTGGGCCCTACAGTATACAGATGTGTCTGGGCCCTACAGTATACAGACGTGTCTGAGCCCTACAGTATACAGATGTGTCTGAGCCCTACAGTATAAAGATGTGTCTGAGCCCTACAGTATACAGATGTGTCTGAGCCCTACAGTATACAGATGTGTCTGAGCCCTACAGTGTACAGATGTGTCTGAGCCCTACAGTATACAGATGTGTCTGAGCCCTACAGTATACAGACGTGTCTGAGCCCTACAGTAGACAGATGTGTCTGAGCCCTACAGTAGACAGATGTGTCTGAGCCCTACAGTAGACAGATGTGTCTGAGCCCTACAGTATACAGACGTGCCTGAGCCCTACAGTATACAGATGTGTATGAGCCCTACAGTATACAGATGTGTCTGAGCCCTACAGTATACAGACGTGTCTGAGCCCTACAGTATATAGACGTGTCTGAGCCCTACAGTAGACAGATGTGTCTGAGCCCTACAGTATACAGATGTGTCTGAGCCCTACAGTAGACAGATGTATCTGAGCCCTACAGTAGACAGATGTGTCTGAGCCCTACAGTATACAGATGTGTCTGAGCCCTACAGTATACAGATGTGACTGAGCCCTACAGTATACAGATGTGTCTGAGCCCTACAGTATACAGATGTGACTGAGCCCTGCAGTATACAGATGTGTCTGAGCCCTACAGTAGACAGATGTGTCTGGGCCCTACAGTAGACAGACGTGCCTGAGCCCTACAGTATACAGATGTGTCTGGGCCCTACAGTATACAGATGTGTCCTGGCCCTACAGTATACAGATGTGTCTGAGCCCTACAGTATACAGATGTGTCTGAGCCCTACAGTATACAGATGTGTCTGAGCCCTACAGTATACAGACGTGCCTGAGCCGTACAGTATACAGATGTGTCTGAGCCCTACAGTATACAGAGGTGTATGAGCCCTACAGTATACAGATGTGTCTGAGCCCTACAGTATACAGACGTGTCTGAGCCCTACAGTATATGGACGTGTCTGAGCCCTACAGTAGACAGATGTGTCTGAGCCCTACAGTATACAGATGTGTCTGAGCCCTACAGTAGACAGATGTATCTGAGCCCTACAGTAGACAGATGTGTCTGAGCCCTACAGTATACAGATGTGTCTGAGCCCTACAGTATACAGATGTGCCTGAGCCCTACAGTATACAGATGTGACTGAGCCCTACAGTATACAGATGTGTCTGAGCCCTACAGTATACAGATGTGACTGAGCCCTGCAGTATACAGATGTGTCTGAGCCCTACAGTAGACAGATGTGTCTGGGCCCTACAGTAGACAGACGTGCCTGAGCCCTACAGTATACAGATGTGTCTGGGCCCTACAGTATACAGATGTGTCCTGGCCCTACAGTATACAGATGTGTCTGAGCCCTACAGTATACAGATGTGTCTGAGCCCTACAGTATACAGATGTGTCTGAGCCCTACAGTATACAGACGTGCCTGAGCCGTACAGTATACAGATGTGTCTGAGCCCTACAGTATACAGATGTGTCTGAGCCCTACAGTATACAGATGTGTCTGAGCCCTACAGTATACAGATGTGTCTGAGCCCTACAGTATATAGAATTGTCTGGGCCCTACAGTATGCAGATGTGTCTGAGCCCTACAGTATACAGACGTGTCTGAGCCCTACAATATACAGATGTGTCTGAGCCCTACAGTATACAGATGTGTCTGAGCCCTACAGTATACAGATGTGTCTGAGCCCTACAGTATACAGATGTGTCTGAGCCCTACAGTATACAGCTGTGTCTGAGCCCTACAGTATACAGATGTGTCTGAGCCCTACAGTATACAGATGTGTCTGAGCCCTACAGTATACAGACGTGCCTGAGCCGTACAGTATACAGATGTGTCTGAGCCCTACAGTATACAGATGTGTATGAGCCCTACAGTATACAGATGTGTCTGAGCCCTACAGTATACAGACGTGTCTGAGCCCTACAGTATATAGACGTGTCTGAGCCCTACAGTAGACAGATGTGTCTGAGCCCTACAGTATACAGATGTGTCTGAGCCCTACAGTAGACAGATGTATCTGAGCCCTACAGTAGACAGATGTGTCTGAGCCCTACAGTATACAGATGTGTCTGAGCCCTACAGTATACAGATGTGCCTGAGCCCTACAGTATACAGATGTGACTGAGCCCTACAGTATACAGATGTGTCTGAGCCCTACAGTATACAGATGTGACTGAGCCCTGCAGTATACAGATGTGTCTGAGCCCTACAGTAGACAGATGTGTCTGGGCCCTACAGTAGACAGACGTGCCTGAGCCCTACAGTATACAGATGTGTCTGGGCCCTACAGTATACAGATGTGTCCTGGCCCTACAGTATACAGATGTGTCTGAGCCCTACAGTATACAGATGTGTCTGAGCCCTACAGTATACAGATGTGTCTGAGCCCTACAGTATACAGACGTGCCTGAGACGTACAGTATACAGATGTGTCTGAGCCCTACAGTATACAGATGTGTCTGAGCCCTACAGTATACAGATGTGTCTGAGCCCTACAGTATACAGATATGTCTGAGCCCTACAGTATATAGATGTGTCTGGGCCCTACAGTATACAGATGTGTCTGAGCCCTACAGTATACAGACGTGTCTGAGCCCTACAGTATACAGATGTGTCTGAGCCCTACAGTATACAGATGTGTCTGAGCCCTACAGTATACAGATGTGTCTGAGCCCTACAGTATACAGATGTGTCTGAGCCCTACAGTATACAGCTGTGTCTGAGCCCTACAGTATACAGACGTGTCTGAGCCCTACAGTAGACAGATGTGTCTGAGCCCTGCAGTATACAGATGTGTCTGAGCCCTACAGTAGACAGATGTGTCTGAGCCCTACAGTAGACAGATGTGTCTGAGCCCTACAGTAGACAGATGTGTCTGAGCCCTACAGTAGACAGATGTTTCTGAGCCCTACAGTATACAGATGTGTCTGAGCCCTACAGTATACAGATGTGCCTGAGCCCTACAGTAGACAGATGTGTCTGAGCCCTACAGTATACAGATGTGTCTGAGCCCTACAGTATACAGATGTGTCTGAGCCCTACAGTAGACAGATGTGTCTGAGCCCTACAGTATACAGATGTGTCTGAGCCCTACAGTATACAGATGTGTCTGAGCCCTACAGTATACAGATGTGTCTGAGCCCTACAGTATACAGATGTGTCTGAGCCCTACAGTATACAGTTGTGTCTGAGCCCTACAGTATACAGATGTGTCTGAGCCCTACAGTATACAGATGTGTCTGAGCCCTACAGTATACAGACTTAGGAAAATAACAAATCCAAAGCTCTTCTATTTCTATTATTTTATTTTTTTCAGGGCCAGATGGGTTTCTACTTCTCTCCTCATTCCCCCTATGCAGGCCTCTGTGATTCATTTTCCACAGACATCTAAAAGCCCAAAAAAGGTCTCCCCACCCCTATCACCTCTACCTCTACCTCGACACCCTCTCCCCCACCCTCAGAGCGATCGCTTCCACCCCTCCTGGGCTGTATCAGCCTGCTGCATGTCAGCCTCTGGAAAAAACAGAGCAGAGTAAAGGAATGGATAGGAATGGAATCCCGTGGCCTGAATGTAAGAGGAGAAGATCCTGGTTGTTAGTCCTCTCCTCCCCTCATCCCCCTCTCCTCTCCTCACCCCCCATCCTCCCCCCATGGTGTCTACCCCTGTGGTCAGAGTCCAGGCTGGAGGCTGAGGACTGAACTAAGTGGGTGGTGTTAGAGGGGTTTATAGGGGTTTACATGAGCCTATCCCTGGCCTGGGGGGAAAACCCATTGCAGGGGGAAGTGATGGAGATGGAATGGGTGGAGAGATGGCTTCTGTTTCATGGGTGAATTAATTTCACTGCCGAAACGAAGGGAATGGAAGACTTTGGTATCTCTTACCCCTCTAGTCTACAATCTCTCTTCCACCCTTCTTCAGTCCTCCCTCCCCTTCCTGCCCTTCCATACCCCTCTCCTCTCCCACTCTTTGATATCCCTCCCTCTCCCACACCCCTCCCTCTCCTCTCCTCTCCTCCCTCATCCTTCCATACCCCTCTCTCTCCTCTCCTCTCCTCCCTCATCCTTCCATACCTCTCTCTCTCCTCTCCTCTCCTCCCTCATCCTTCCATACCCCTCTCTCTCTCCTCTCCTCTCCTCTCCTCTCTCACCCTTTCATACCCCTCTCTCTCCTCCTCTCTCACCCTTCCATACCCCTCTCTCTCCTCTCCTCTCCTCTCCACTCTCACCCTTCCATACCCCTCCCCTCTCCCACTCTTCCATACTCCTCCCTCTCCTACGGCCTATAACACTCCTCCTATTTCCACCTCATCCTTCTTTCTCTTGCGCTTTCTCTCCTTTTCCCACCTCTCAGAAAATACGATTAAAGCTCAACGCCATTGGAAGAGAGGTTTCCTGGTTGAAATCTTGACCCTATTGGCTTCTTCTGAAATCTCATCTATCTCCAACACATCAAAGATAAGGAAGTACAGAACATCTAATATTACGTGTGACATGTACATACTGTATTACATTCAGGAGGTGGGAAAACTGAACATACATTGAAAAAGGGAGGAAAGTGTTCCCTAAAAGTGGGTTGGCTTAATAAAGCTTCAACAACACTTTCAAAATACTGATCGACTCAATTTTGTAAAGCAGACATATTTGTCACTAGAGTCATACAGTGTTACCATGCCCCCCAGGGTAGACTAGATGATCCAGAGACCCAGTTCTGTTCTGGACCAAGCACACCTGTAAATTACACATGTTGAGCAAGAGTGTGGCTGACCTGCTATTTATGGGCACGTGAAACATGATTGCATGCTGAGAGAACCTCACCATTTTGGTGGTAATAAACATGTACATTGGAAGGTTGGTTGCGGAAAAGTCTATTTCTGTCTTGTCCTTTACGAGTTCAAAGCAGAGAGGCATGGGGGGGCATTTTTACAATCTTTAGTGTGACTCGACTAGGGATCGAACCCCCAACCTTCTAATCTCAGGGCGGACACTATAGCCACAAGGCCACTTATTTGTCCGTAAACAGGAAACTCTGCTTGGCAGGCAGGCAGGCATGGGCAGGCAGAGCAGTAAAATATTCAGGCTGTAAAGACTAACCACCAGAGAGGTCTAGTCAGTTCAGTAGAGCTGGGTTCATTAGCACACATAAACACCTCTGCTGTGCAGACAATAGCATTGGAGCTATAGAATCAGAATTAACATTCTAGTGAATCTAATTCTATGATTGAATCATCATATATACCGGCTTAAAGTCAATCATTCAGAATACTTACTCTCGAAAGAAAACATACCTTGAGAGACATGTTACAGTATTACATAACATATAATAACATACAGATTAACATAATATATGCATAACAAGTAGGAAAGAGTACTGAATACAATAGCCTATATAAATACACCTATGATTACTATGTCGGAGTCTAAAAGCTGTGTAAATACAGCAGGCCTACACTCTATTCGAGGTGATTATACTGTACATGTACACAACGCTCCTTCACTACCTCACATAACCCCACCGTCTCCAAAGACTTCCCTGAAAAAACATCTAGCCACGTTGTCTCTCTTACTCTCACTCTCCTCCGTGTCTCTCTCTCTCTTTTCTGCCTCTTCCTCATTCTCTCGCTCCCCGTTTTCCTCAGTTTGTCTTCTTCTTTATCCACTCCCTTGCTGTGTAGTCCAGCCCTTCTGTGTAGTCCAGTCTTCTGTGTAGTCCAGCCCTTCTGTGTAGTTCAGTCTTCTGTGTAGTCCAGCCCTTCTGTGTAGTCCAGTCTTCTGTGTAGTCCAGCCCTTCTGTGTAGTCCAGTCTTCTGTGTAGTCCAGCCCTTCTGTGTAGTCCAGCCCTTCTGTGTAGTTCAGTCTTCTGTGTAGTCCAGCCCTTCTGTGTAGTTCAGTCTTCTGTGTAGTCCAGCCCTTCTGTGTAGTCCAGCCCTTCTGTGTAGTCCAGCCCTTCTGTGTAGTCCAGCCCTTCTGTGTAGTTCAGTCTTCTGTGTAGTCCAGCCCTTCTGTGTAGTCCAGTCTTTTGTGTAATCCAGCACTTGCTGTGTATTCCAGCCCTTCTGTGTAGTCCAGCCCTTGCTGTGTAGTCCAGCCCTTGCTGTGTAGTTCAGCCCTTGCTGTGTAGTCCAGCCCTTATGTGTAGTCCAGACCTTGCTGTGTAGTCCAGCCATTCTGTGTAGTCCAGACCTACTGTGAAGTCTACCTTTTCTGTGTAGTCCAGCCCTTCTGTGTAGGCCATCCCTTGCTGTGTAGGCCAACTCTTCTGTGTAGTCCAGCCCTTGCTGTGTAGTCCAGCCCTTCTGTAGAGTCCAGCTCTTCTGTGGAGTCCATCCCTTGCTGTGTAGTCCAGCTCTTCTGTGTAGTCCAGCCTTTCTGTGTAGTCCAAAAACATCCCAACAGCCCAGCCCTGGTCCTCCACTACCCCCAACAGCCCAGCCCTGGTCCTCCAGTACCCCCAACAGCCCAGCCCTGGTCCTCCACTACCCCCAACAGCCCAGCCCTGGTCCTCCAGTACCCCCAACAGCCCAGCCCTGGTCCTCCAGTACCCCCAACAGCCCAGCCCTGGTCCTCCACTACCCCCAACAGCCCAGCCCTGGTCCTCCACTACCCCCAACAGCCCAGCCCTGGTCCTCCAGTACCCCCAACAGCCCAGCCCTGGTCCTCCACTACCCCCAACAGCCCAGCCCTGGTCCTCCACTACCCCCAACAGCCCAGCTCTGGTCCTCCAGGTCCCCCAACAGCCCAGCCCTGGTCCTCCACTACCCCCAACAGCCCAGCCCTGGTCCTCCACTACCCCCAACAGCCCAGCCCTGGTCCTCCACTACCCCCAACAGCCCAGCCCTGGTCCTCCACTACCCCCAGCAGCCCAGCCCTGGTCCTCCAGTACCCCCAACAGCCCAGCCCTGGTCCTCCAGTACCCCCAACAGCCCAGCCCTGGTCGTCCACTACCCCCAACAGAACACATTTGTATTGTAGCCCTGGACAAGCACACCTGATTCAGCTCATCGAGGGCTTGATGATTAGATGACAAGTTGAATCAGGGAGGCTTGTCCAGAGTTACAGTAAAACAGTTGTACTGTTCGGGATACTCGAGGACCAGGGTTGGAAAACATTGTACTAGACTATAGTCACAGGTCCTTCGACTCCTTGCTTCACTGTCATATGAGACTTCTACAAGGTAAAATGGCACCTTCACCTGTTCCCATGTTGAGTCTTCACATTCTCTCTAAAGAGACATTTAAATAGTTGATATACTCATACTCTGTAAGATGTACATGCACACCATCACTGACTGGACCACCAACAAACAGAAACCATGCAGGAAATACATCCCAAAATAGTACAAATAGCGTTTTTATGTGGTTATTTAACCTTTATATAACTAGGATCTCACACTGAGATCAGAAGACCTCCTTCACGCGAGCTCTGACACATATAACAATGCACCTTATGTTGTGAACAAAACTAAATTGGGAAATGCATACAGCCTGTATGTGAAATGATTGTGCATGTACACTGCCTTCCAATGTGGCTGGTTTTTCTTCGTACAATATGGTTGCTGTTTGGTCCAAACTTGTCTACATACTCTGGCCTGTGCAGTCAGAAATATAGCAACGGCCTGAAGGCTTCTGTAGGTCACATAATATATTACCTGCTTGGATAAAATATCCAATATTTTATTTTTACCAAATAGCTCAAAAGTTTAGAGGTAACCTATTTTATGGTGTTTGTTTCAAGTCACAATAAAACTATAATTTTACTATCCTAATCTTTAGTGTTTGAGAACAATTCGAGTTTCTTAGCTCACCTGTATCCTGCTCTTTTGTTTAATCATATGTTGAACGTTCTCTGTGCAAATAAATAGATTCAGCTTATGAAACATGGTGCATTTTTGTGTGATTTGCTCACCTAAGAGCGCTGAGATATTGCCTGTCAACATCAGTAAGCCTGAGGGGCCGTTTCATCCTTTCTTTTCTTTCCATTCTTAAATTCATTTGCTCTGTGTAACTATCTTTTTTATTGCAGCATGGTCTTCAATATTTTGTGCTAATGACCCCTGAAAGGGAAAGTTCAAGGATTTCTAAAGCAACTGTGAAGAAACATATGAAAGCAGGGCCGTGCACAGACCTTTTGGGAGGCAGGTACTCAAACAAAAAAAGGGCAACCCAAAAATATTTGTTCGCAAACGTGGTCACAGACTCGTTGGGCAATTCTGACTTTTATTAGACTTTTCTTTAGTTCCATAGAAGCAATAGATGGCCATATCTTAATAGCTAATTCAATTACACGCATTGAACAATAATTTAACGACTTAAATGTTTTTACCCAAAACAAAAGGGTATTTTAGGGAATAAAAGGGCAATTAGGCATGTGCTCTGCAGAGGTCAGAGGCTGAGCCCAATCTGTACACGTGCCTGCATGTGCTCTGCAGAGGTCAGAGGCTGAGCCCAATCTGTACACGTGCCTGCATGTGCTCTGCAGAGGTCAGAGGCTGAGCCCAATCTGTACACGCGCCTGCATGTGCTCTGCAGAGGTCAGAGGCTGAGCCCAATCTGTACACGCGCCTGCATGTGCTCTGCAGAGGTCAGAGGTTGAGCCCAATCTGTACACGCGCCTGCATGTGCTCTGCAGAGGTCAGAGGTTGAGCCCAATCTGTACACGCGCCTGCATGTGCTCTGCAGAGGTCAGAGGTTGAGCCCAATCTGTACACGCGCCTGCATGTGCTCTGCAGAGGTCAGAGGTTGAGCCCAATCTGTACACGCGCCTGCATGTGCTCTGCAGAGGTCAGAGGTTGAGCCCAATCTGTACACGCGCCTGCATGTGCTCTGCAGAGGTCAGAGGTTGAGCCCAATCTGTACACGCGCCTGCATGTGCTCTGCAGAGGTCAGAGGCTGAGCCCAATCTGTACACGCGCCTGCATGTGCTCTGCAGAGGTCAGAGGCTGAGCCCAATCTGTACACGCGCCTGCATGTGCTCTGCAGAGGTCAGAGGCTGAGCCCAATCTGTACACGCGCCTGCATGTGCTCTGCAGAGGTCAGAGGCTGAGCCCAATCTGTACACGCGCCTGCATGTGCTCTGCAGAGGTCAGAGGCTGAGCCCAATCTGTACACGCGCCTGCATGTGCTCTGCAGAGGTCAGAGGTTGAGCCCAATCTGTACACGCGCCTGCATGTGCTCTGCAGAGGTCAGAGGTTGAGCCCAATCTGTACACGCGCCTGCATGTGCTCTGCAGAGGTCAGAGGTTGAGCCCAATCTGTACACGCGCCTGCATGTGCTCTGCAGAGGTCAGAGGTTGAGCCCAGTCTGTACACGCGCCTGCATGTGCTCTGCAGAGGTCAGAGGTTGAGCCCAGTCTGTACACGCGCCTGCATGTGCTCTGCAGAGGTCAGAGGTTGAGCCCAGTCTGTACACGCGCCTGCATGTGCTCTGCAGAGGTCAGAGGTTGAGCCCAATCTGTACACGCGCCTGCATGTGCTCTGCAGAGGTCAGAGGTTGAGCCCAATCTGTACACGCGCCTGCATGTGCTCTGCAGAGGTCAGAGGTTGAGCCCAGTCTGTACACGCGCCTGCATATGCTCTGCAGAGGTCAGAGGCTGAGCCCAATCTGTACACGTGCCTGCGTGAAAGCAACTCAGAGAAAACTTTCAGCAAGTATTTTTTAATTTATGTCATATATACAATGACGCTTGTAAATCTTTTCTAGGGTCATGAAAACATGGTGGAATGGAACCTAACCTAAAGCATGCTTAAACATGGGTAGGGTTGTACGCAAGTGCTGCCATTTTGGAAAAACAAACTCAGCAGTGAAAAACAACAGAAGCTTAGCAACAGAATCTTAGCAACAGAAGCTTAGTAAGTACAGTACAATACAATATCTAGACTGCTATCTGTCTGAAAGAATGTTACAACCAAGGTTCCAGACACCTAAACAGTACGCACACTGCTTATGACTAAAAACCTATTTGGAGGGAAGAGCGTTAACGTTTCACCTCAAGCCTTTGGCACCAGTCTGAGAAACGCAGAGCATTCTCAAATCCACCGCTTATTCTTGGGCCGTCCCAAACGATTTCATCAGACAACAGAAAAAATAGATGGGAAAAAGTGAACAGGTTCTATAAACAGAGAGGATAAGAGGTAGAAAATGACAGAAACAATGAAAGAAAATCACCAAACAGTGACTCGGAAGAGTGAGAAACAAAGACATTTGACATTACTCTGTCAACAAAGGGCTTTTGTGCTAGACTTTTATAGTACTTGCGTAGCACTTCCATATAAAGTTCTCCCTCAAATGATAAGTTGGCTTTGCCCGTCGTGTAACTAAAACAAAAACCTTAAGACCTATAGCTACAACCTTAGGAATAAACAGTAGCTGTGTGTATTTGTGTGTGTGTTGACTGTGTTGTTTAATTAGTCCCTTCTCCTATCCAGAGCTGTGATTCCAGCCAGACAGAGCAGCAAGGTGAAAGGTTTTGTGTCAGGAGGCAGATAGGGCAAGGCAGGACCAGGTAGGCAGAGCCAGGTAGGCAGAGCCAGGTAGGCAGGACCAGGTAGGCAGAGCCAGGTAGGCAGAGCCAGGTAGGCAGGACCAGGTAGACAGAGCCAGGTAGGCTGGACCAGGTAGGCAGGACCAGGTAGGCAGAGCCAGGTAGGCAGAGCCAGGTAGGCAGGACCAGGTAGGCAGAGCCATGTAGGCAGGACCAGGTAGGCAGAGCCATGTAGGCAGATCCAGGTAGGCAGAGCCATGTAGGCAGATCCGGGTAGGCAGAGCCAGGTAGGCAGACCAGGTAGGCAGAGCCATGTAGATAGAGCCAGGTAGGCAGGACCAGGTAGTCAGGACCAGGTAGGCAGAGCAAGGTAGGCAGAGCCAAGCAGGCATGGCCAGGTAGGCAGAGCCAGGCAGGGAGAGACAGGCAGGGAGAGCCAGGTAGGCAGAGCCAGGTAGGAAGAGCCAGGTAGGCAGAGACAGGTAGGCAGGGCCAGGTAGGCAGGCAGAGCCAGACAGGCAAGGCCAGGCAGGCAGGGGCAGGCAGGCAGGCAGGCAGGCAGGCAGGCGGGCGGGCGGGCGGGCAGGCAGGCAGGCAGGGCCAGGTAGGCAGAGCCATGCAGGGAGAGCCAGGTAGGCAGGGCCAGGAAGGCAGGGCCAGGCAGAGCCAGGGCCAGGCAGGCAGGGCCAGGTAGGCAGAGCCAGAGCCAGGGCCAGGCAGGCAGGGCCAGGTAGGCAGAGCCAGGGCCAGGCAGGCAGGGCCAGGTAGGCAGAGCCATGCAGGGAGAGCCAGGTAGACAGGGCCAGGCAGGCAGGGCCAGGCAGGCAGGGCCAGGTAGGCAGAGCCAGGGCCAGGCAGGCAGGCAGCGCTGTGAACCCCAGTCCTCTGGGAGTGACTGGTCTCTGTATCTCAGACTCCATGAGTGAGAGAGCAGCCTCCTCTTCTGGTTAAAAATACAATAAACAAGAGAAAGAAGAAAACACAGCAGAATGATCTCCATTCTTTGAACAAGTTGTATTTTGTTATATATTTACTGTGTGTGGAGGGGAATGACAGAAGTTCAATTGATTTCAGTCAAATTTCAGTCAAGTAAGTGTCCGTCCAAATCTATTTTCGATAAACAAAACAGAAGAACCAATATCATGTTGATGAGTAATCAAAGTAAGTCGAACCCTAATTTACTTATCGTTTGTATCCTGTGTTTCTGTCTACTTTCTGAAACCCCTCTCCACATTGAAGTTTAGATCGTCATGGTGATGATGGAGATGGACGTTTAAAGATGCGTCAGCAGCATATTATGTTCCACTCGGTGGCGCTACACGTCCGCTACACCATTCCCTGGAACAGGATCTGGTACTGTATGGCAAGAGAAAGCTGACCCATCTTTATCTAACGTCTCAGGAAGCTGCCCAGTCAACTGACAGGAGGTGGCAGATAATTCAAGGAATTTGAATGTTTGGTATCAACACAAATCGTTTGCCTTGTTCTCTCCATATCCTGTGACATAGCAATATAGCCCTTTCTAACTTCACCTCAGAATGCCCTTAGTGTTGTATTAGTCAGTGTGGCTACCGTAAGGCAAGTACAATCAACATCCTAGTGTATAACCTATATATGACCTTTTGACCTTTGACCTGAAGAATCTGGATGATCCCGTTGGCTATTCTACGATCACGCTGTGAAGTCCAGTTGGCTGATGTCTTTGTATATCCTCCAGAGACGAACCCAAACACACAACACACATCTGTGTGTGTGTGTTTGTATACAGAGCATTCTGAAAGTATTCAGACCCCTTGACTTTTTCCACATTTTGTTACATTACAGCCTTATTCTAAAATTGATGAAATAAAATGTTTTCCTCAATCAACACACAATACTCCATAATGACGAAGCAAAAACGTTTTTATTTTTTTATTATTTTATTCAAAATAAAAAACAGAATCGAACTTTGTGGAATGCCACGTGACATGTATTTTCTATGAGTTATATTCACCAAGGGTGACAAAACCCCCTAGACTGGTTAAATAGACCCTAAACCTATTTAGAACTGGATCAGAGAGGCCAGCCTACCTCTCCAGTCTTGTCCAGAAGGACATCATGGTCAACAGTGTCGAATGCAGCACTTCAATCTAAGAGTACAAGGACAGAGAGCTGTTTGGTATCTGTGTTGGCTCTAAGATCATTTACCACTTTAACTAAGGCTGTCTCTGTGCTGTGGTGGGAATCTAGATTATTTCTCTTCAGAAGAGGTTTCACCATAGCAGTTTTTAGCGCAGTGGGGAAAGTGCCTGTGAACAGGGAGTGATTAACAATAGCTTGCATTTCTTCAGATATGCAATTAAAAACTGTTTTGAAGAAGGTGGTGGGGATAGGATCGAGAAGGCAGGCAGAAGGCTTAAATTGTGATATTACTTTCCTGAGCATGTCTGTGTCAACCAGGAAACATAAATCCATAGTGCCTTTGTGTGGTAGGCTAGGGCACACAATCATCAAACTTCTCATCACGTCTTGCTTGACTGATTTCCAGCCTAATGTTGGTTATCTTATCTCTGAAATATGCCGCGAACTCATCACATTCAGATGTGGAGGAAATTTCACATAAGTTTGTGCTGGTAGGATTCAGGCCATCAATGGTCATGACGAACACTCTCGAATTATTTGGAATAATTGTGATCAAGTTAGAAAAATGAGCCCGTCTGGCATTTCTAATTGTCGCGTTATACAGTGCATTCGGAAAGTATTAATTCCCCCCACAAAATAAAAAAGAGAAATACCTTATTTACATAAGTATTCAGACCCTTTGCTCTAAGGCTCAAAATTGAGCTCAGGTGCATCCTGTTTCCATTGATCATCCTTGAGATGCTTCTACAACTTGATTGATTTACCTGTGGTAAATTCAATTGATTTGACATGATTTGGAAAGGCACACACACACCTGTCTATATACCACCTGTCTATATAAGGTCCCACAGTTGATAGTGCATGTCAGAGCAAAAACCAAGCCATGAGGTCGAAGGAAAGACTATTTGGCCTGAATGCCAAGTGTCACATCTGAAGAAAACCTGGTACCACCCCTACTGTGAAGCACGGTGGTGGCAGTATCATGTTGTGGGGATGTTTTTCAGCGGCAGGGACTGGGAGACTAGTCAGGAGAGGGAGAAATGAACGGAGCAAAGTACAGAGAGATCCTTGTTGAAAACCTGCTCCAGAGCGCTCAGGACCTTAAACTGGGGCCAAGGTTAACCTTCCAACAGGACAACAGCCCTACGCACTGTTGGGTAGTCCTTTGCATGAGGTAATGTAAGTTTCCTTTAACAATCAGTCTTCCAGATAGATGACACAGACACAGGAACCTTGGTATAAAACTCTTTAGTAATAAAATGCAATTGCAGACAGAGATTCACATACAGAGTACCTCAGTAGTCTATAGTAAAGATCTGTGTGGCGAAACAGGAGATAACGCTCCTTAAACTAGTTGGTGTGGACAACCTACCGTCAATCATATCTTAATATTGTTGCACTGGATTAGATACAAAGTATCTAAGATGAGAAAAACATGTCTAGACTGTGGTTTCTCACTCTACTATCTCAGCCTTGAGGCTGAGTGACTATCAGCAGGTGTAGACCATTCTCAGCCTGAGAACTAAAGCAGCACATCTCTATTTACCCAGTACTTTTCCATCATCGTGCATTGCAAGCATACAAAGGTTATCACATATATACAGTAATCATGGCATTGGTGTAGCCCCACACCCGACCCCCAGGCTAACCACCAACAGCACACAAGACAACGCAGGAGTGGCTTCGGGTCAAGTCTCTGAATGTCCTTGAGTGGCCCAGCCAGAGCCCGAACTTGAACACGATCAAACATCTCTGGAGAGACCTGAAAATAGCTGTGCAGCGATGCTGCCCATCCAACCTGACAGAGCTTGAGAGGATCTGAAAAGAAGAAGGGAGAAACTCTCCAAATACAGGTGTGCCAAGCTTGTAGCGTCATACCCAAGAAGACTCAAGGCTGTAATCGTTGTCAAAGGTGCTTCAACAAAGTAGTGAGTAAAGGGTCTGAATACTTATGTAAATGTTATATTTCAGTTTGACATTTTTTATAAATTAGCAAAAATGTCTAAAAAACATTTTTTGTTTTGCCATTATGGGGTACTGTGTGTAGATTGATGAGTATACATATTTTTTTATCAATTTTTAATTAACGCTGTAAAGTAACAAAATGTGGAAAAAGTCAAGGTGTCTGAATACTTTCCGAATGCACTGTATATACTGCAGAGATGGACCCAGTAGCAGTGCGTGGGTAAAATCACTGGGGTAGCAAAGCCAAATAAAAAAATGCCATATTGTAACTTGTGTTGTGATAATTGCGTTGTTTGCTTTATAACCTGTTAGTTCATATGCCTTGTGACCGTGATATATAGGCCCAACACCAAGACAACAAGAAGACACAGTGGCAGAATAAATTCAACCACACCTTTGTTTAATCTCAAAACCACAGAGCAACCTCTGTCCAGCATTTAACAAACAGTTACATTTCCTACAGCAGGGTCAAGCAAGTTAAACAACTATTGATTTAGAACCACAGAGAGTTACTGCAAGTCACAAAGAAAACAGGCGCTGCCTCCACTATTCCAGCACCATTTCAACTTCAACATTTCAACATCATCTAATCACCTCTGCTTAGTCTAATACAGTGACAACTAAAAGATTCCAAAAACGATTTAGTCCAATCAACATAAGCTATATAAATATGATGTGGCTGTCCATGGTATTGATTTGTGTGTGTGTGTGTGTGTGTGTGTGTGTGTGTATTTGCAAGTGTGCGTGCAAGTAGAAAAAACATATTGACTCACCCTACTTGTAGAGAAACACCGATGACATCATCCTCTTTCATGTTGCCTAAACAATCTATGACTGTCATACAGTACACACTTTTAACTTTTGTTGTCCAAGGCTACCTGGCTAAAATATTTGCTCGCTAGCCTGACTTCCTTTCATGGGCAACGATGCGCCAGGCCAGCTAGTTAACATTAGTTAACATTAGCCTACTAGGCCGTCATTGTAAATAAGAATTTGTTCTTAACTGACTTGCCTAGTTAAATAAAGGTTAAATAAAATAAAATACAAATCTACCAACATGTTGAAATTCCATCCTCCAGGCCAGGGGCACAATGTATGAATTTATGATTGAGTCAGAATCACTGTTACAATCATAGGCCAGCATGGAGAATTAAGTAAAACCACAATATCACCATCCATAGCTAATTTAGGAAATGGACGATTTTAGCTAGCTTGCTAGCCACCGGAGGACAATGACACAACAAAAATGACGTTTGGCTTTCTGATGTGATGTGATTGGTCTGAAGCCAAGCCCTTTAAAAAAAAATTGGTGCACCAGGACCATTCACAGCTGAGCTCACTCAGTTTAGCTCAATGCTGATTGGCTATTATTTTATAATTATTTTTATCAAGGAAGGCCAGCAATGTCATACCCTTTTTGACCAGACAACATCAGATAGATGGCCTACACATTCAGAGACAGAGGGGCACTGTTTCACTCGCTCGGATGCGTTCTCCGGTGAGATTCATTCAGCCTCTTGCGAATTTAAGGAAATGTATGAGACAAAAGATTAAATTATTATTTGTTTCTTGGTAAATGTTTTCCTTCCCTTGGGATCCATGAATAGATGCACTGGAAGGACACAAACACACAACACACATCTGGGGCATCCCAGGCAGCTCAGCTGGACACTGGCTTGAGTCAATACATGTTCTAAATCTCTATGAGATACAACTTAGCCTTGTCCCATACTGTATAAGCTGTAGCCCTATCGCTCATTATCAAGCCATAAAACAGTTGGCCACAAGACATACAGCTTCCAGCCAACTCTCAAATTGCTCGTTATCAAGCCATAGAAGAGTTCGGCACACGACATACAGCTTCTGGGCTAGTTTGTGTAACAACAGTCTTTGGCTTACTTGCACATTCAAGGAATTCGCTTTAACAGAGGGCAAGTTAGATATTCATTAGGCAATACAAGCAGTGTTTGGTAGAGGGAAATCAGCTCCCTTGTTTGACGTTTGTAACACGTGATCAAACTCTCTAGACTCAATAGGAGATTATACGGCCCACTGATAAACTGCCACTCTGGCTTTATTCAAAGAGGCCTACAAGCCAGAACTGCTTGTAAGCGATAGCTTAATAAAACAGAGGAGAGAAAAGAAGAACGAAATGTCAGGAGTTTGCCTTGCTTAAACTGCAGAACTGTGTGTGTGTGTCTGTGTATGTTTTCACTCATTAGATGGTTCTCCAATCGAACGTGCTCCCGCATATAAATACTTAGGCATTTGGATTGATATGGATTTGACGCTTAAAAAACATATAGATCAGTTGCTTTAGAAGCTATGTTATAAAGTTGCCTTTTTCTACAGAAACAGATGGTGCCTTTCTCTAAGCAATAGGATGCAGATTATTCAGTCAACCTTTTTATCTGTTCTTGATTATGGTGATGTTATTTATCAATGTGCAGCTGCTACTACTCTTGAACCGTTGGATGCCATCTACCATAGTGCCCTTCGTTTTGTTACAGGGGACAATTTTGATACTTATCACTGCATTATGTATCAAAAGGTTGGCTGGACTTCGCTAAATATCCGTAGATCGCTACATTACTCCTTTTTGTTTACAAGTCCCTATTTCATAAATTTCCGTCTTATCTAACTTTGCTGTTGAAGTATAGACATCTGAGTTGCCTAAACTGTTCACAGGATTGGTTAACTCTTGAGGTTCCTAACCCGTTCACAGGATTGGTTAACTCTTGAGGTGCCTAACCCGTTCACAGGATTGGTTAACTCTTGAGGTGCCTAACCCGTTCACAGGATTGGTTAACTCTTGAGGTGCCTAACCCGTTCACAGGATTGGTTAACTCTTGAGGTGCCTAACCCGTTCACAGAATTGGTTAACTCTTGAGGTTCCTAACCCGTTCACAGGATTGGTTAACTCTTGAGGTTCCTAACCCGTTCACAGAATAGGTTAACTCTTGAGGTTCCTAACCCGTTCACAGGATTGGTTAACTCTTGAGGTTCCTAACCCGTTCACAGAATAGGTTAACTCTTGAGGTGCCTAACCCGTTCACAGGATTGGTTAACTCTTGAGGTGCCTAACCCGTTCACAGAATAGGTTAACTCTTGAGGTGCCTAACCCGTTCACAGGATTGGTTAACTCTTGAGGTGCCTAACCCGTTCACAGGATTGGTTAACTCTTGAGGTGCCTAACCCGTTCACAGGATTGGTTAACTCTTGAGGTTCCTAACCCGTTCACAGAATAGGTTAACTCTTGAGGTGCCTAACCCGTTCACAGGATTGGTTAACTCTTGAGGTTCCTAACCCGTTCACAGGATTGGTTAACTCTTGAGGTTCCTAACCCGTTCACAGGATTGGTTAACTCTTGAGGTTCCTAACCCGTTCACAGGATTGGTTAACTCTTGAGGTTCCTAACCCGTTCACAGGATTGGTTAACTCGAGGTTCCTAGGGTCTCCACTGAGCCAGTTAAATCTGCTTTTAGTTTTAATGCAACGTATTGCTGGAACAAAATTCAAAATACATTTCATCTTGACGTTCCGGTCACGTTCGGCCATTTAAAGTATTGATTTGGGATTTATTTGTAGAGGAATGTCATTTTTCTGGGTGATTTGTGATGTTTTATTTGTGCTTAGCATGACTATGTTTATACAGTGCATTCAGAAAGTATTCAGACTATTTACATAAGTATTCAGACCCTTTACTCAGAACGTTTGGCAGTGATTACAGCCTTGAGTCTTCTTGGGTATGACACTACAAGCTTGGCACAACTATATTTGGGGAGTTTCTCCCATTCTTCTCCGCAGAACCTCTCAAGCTTTGTCAGGTTGGATGGGGAATTTCGCTGCACAGCTATTTTCAGGTCTCTCCAGAGATGTTTGACTGGGCTAGTGAAGTAAATGATAATAATAGTGAAGACATCAAAACTATGAAATAACACATATTGAATCATGTAGTAACCAAAAAAGTGTTAAACAAATCAAAATATATTTTATATTCTTCAAAGTAGCCACCCATTTACCTTGATGACAGCTTTGGACACTCTTGGCATTCTCTCAACCAGCTTCATGAGATACTCAACTGGAATGATTTTCCCAAATATGCTGAGCACTTGTTGGCTGCTTTTCCTTCACTCTGCGTTCCAACACATCCCAAACCATCTCAATTGGGTTGAGGTCAGGTGATTGTGGAGGCCAGGTCATCTGATGCATCACTCCATCACTCTCCTTCTTGGTCAAATAGCCCTTACACAGCCTGGATGTCACATGTGCTCCCTCTCCGGCCTCTAGGTCACCAGTCTGCTCATTTATGGTGCACACCTGTCACGTGCATTACGTCGCGTTACGTGCATTTGCACATAATAAAACTCACCTGGACTCCATCACCTCCTTGATCACCTCCCCTTTATATGTCACACTCCCTTTGGTTTCTTCCCCAGTCGTCATTGTTTCTGTTTAAATGTCGGTGCGCTTTATGTGTTTCTTGTTTTGTTTATTTATTAAATGTATTCACTCCCTGAACTTGCTTCCCGACTCGCAGTGTACTTCGTTACACTGGAGGTGAGTTATGGGTCATTGTCCTGTTGAAAAACAAATGATAGCCCCACTAAGCGCAAACCAGATGGGATGGTGTATCACTGCAGAATGCTGTGGTAGCCATGCTGGTTAAGTGTGCCTTGAATTCAAAATAAATCACTGATAGTGTCACCAGCAAAGAACCCCCACATCATCACACCTCCTCCTCCATGCTTCACGGTGGGAACCACACATGGTCATCCATTCTCCTACTCTGCATCTCACAAAGACACGGCGGTTAGAACCAAAAATTCGCCGGTCTAATGTCCATTGCCCGCCGGTCTAATGTCCATTGCTCGTGTTTCTTGGCCCAAGCAAGTCTCTTCTTATTATTGGTGTCCTTTAGTAGTGGTTAATTTGCAGCAATTCAACCATGAAGGCCTGATACACGCAGCCTCCACTGAACAGTTGATGTTGAGATGTGTCTGTTACTTGAACTCTGAAGCATTTATTTGGGCTGTAATCTGAGGTGCAGTTAATTGTCAATTTCTAAGGATGGTGACTCTAATGAACTTATCCTCTGCAGCAGAGGTAACTCTGGATCCTCCTTTCCTGTGGCGGTCGTCATGAGAGCCAGTTTCATCATAGCGCTTGGTGGTTTTTGAAGAAACTTTAAAAGTTCTTGAAATGTTCCATATTGACTGACCTTCATGCCTTAAAGTAATGATGGACCTTTTGTTTTTCTTTGCTCATTTGAGTTCTTCTTGCCATAATATGTACATGGTATTTTACCAAATAGGGTTATCTTCTGTATACCAACCCTACATTGTTACAACACAACTGATTGGCTCAAAGCATTAGGAAGGAAAGAAATTCCACTAACTAACATTTAACAATGCACACCTGTTAATTGAAATGCATGAAGCTGGTTGAGAGAATGCCAAGAGTGTGCAAAGCTGTCATCAAGGCAAAGGGTGTCTATTTTGAAGAATCTCAAATCTAAAATATATTTTGATTTGTTTAACACTTTTTTTGGTTACTATATGATTCCATATGTGTTATTTCATAGTTTTCATGTCTTCACAGTTATTGTACAATGTAGAAAATAGTACAAATAAAAAAAAAACTTGAATGAGTAGGTGTTCTAATATATATATAGTGTATATTGTGTATAATGGGATTTTTATATTGTGTTATACAGGGTGCATTTGGAAAAGAGACCTAGGTCGCAATATTTCTTCCCTGTCAAAATAAAAGGTGAAATATAAAATTACAATAAAAGACGTATCCCTACATTTGTAAAAGGCGTTTTTCTCTGCAGACGTTGCCTTTGGTCTGGTGTTTGTGTGTGTGTGTAATTTGATTACAAAAAAACTGTAACTGTAATCAGTTACGTTACCAGCAAACATATTGTAATCATATATACTTTTGAAAAACTAGAATTACTTTGAAATTCAGAAAGGATGTCTACAATGTTTTTTAAACAAATGATTAATTTTTGTATTCTTCTAATGACTCTTAAGGGGAAAGTCATCCAAAAGTAACTGAAAGTAGTCAGATTAAGTTACTGAGTTTGGTTAATCCAAAATTTACGTCACTGATTACAATTTTGGACAGGTAACTAGTAACTGTAATGGATTACATTTAGAAAGTAACCTACCCAACCCTGTGTGTGTGTGTGTGTGTGTGTGTATGCGTGGCGTGTGTGTGTGTGTGTGTGTTTGCGTGGCGTGTGTGTGTGTGTGTGTGTATGCGTGGCGTGTGTGTGTATGCGTGGCGTGTGTGTGTATGCGTGGCGTGTGTGTGTATGTGCATCAAAGGTGGACATTGACTGACATTAGTTTATTGCGAAATGCCATCTTGATTGAGGCGTGTTAAGGCCATGGGTGATTCTTTGACTCTGAGCTCCTTTTTATTAGATGCCCTTGGTGCATCAAGACCCTCTGTCAGTTACACAATCCTGCTTCAAGACATGTATCTTTTTCTTTGTCCTCAGTTGAACACGTCTTGGTGTTACCTCCACAATATTCACCTAGCCTAACACTAGTCTCCTTGGCCAGACTCAGCGCTCTGCAGCTCTGCAGCCCAACACCATCTTCCTATATGTAATACTGTCAAACCAGGACACGGCAAACTCCTATTTCCAAGTTTGATTGAATAGAACCGTCCATATCCACTTATCAGGGACATGATCCAGCTGGGCTATTCTTTTCTTGCAGGGTCTAGTGCCATTTCAATCTAAGTCCTCATAAATAAAGATGGCAATCATGCATATGGTAATAATTAATTTGTTTATTGAAAAACACAATATTTGGATAGTCCATCTGTAGATGCTCTACAAACTATCTACAGACTACCAGTAACATGTCAACAGCATGTCTTTAGCTTTTCAGTAGCATAGCAACAGTATATCTCATAATTTCCAACAAGGTAGTCTATAGTCCATCAATAGATGATCAACCAACGATCAGGAGACTATTAGCAGATATACTGTTGAAATATTACTGACAGGCTACAGATATACTGTTGAAATATAACTGACAGGCTACAGATATACTGTTGAAATATTACTGACAGGCTACAGATATACTGTTAAAATATAACTGACAGGCTACAGATATACTGTTGAAATATTGCTGAAAGGCTACAGATATACTGTTGAAATATTACTGAAAGGCTACAGATATACTGTTGAAATATTACTGACAGGCTACAGAAATACTGTTGAAATATTACTGACAGGCTACAGATATACTGTTGAAATATTACTGACAGGCTACAGATATACTGTTGAAATATTACTGACAGGCTACAGATACACTGTTGAAATATTACTGACAGGCTACAGAAATACTGTTGAAATATTACTGACAGGCTACAGATATACTGTTGAAATATTACTGACAGGCTACAGATATACTGTTGAAATATTACTGACAGGCTACAGATATACTGTTGAAATATTACTGACAGGCTACAGATACACTGTTGAAATATTACTGACAGGCTACAGAAATACTGTTGAAATATTACTGACAGGCTACAGATATACTGTTGAAATATTACTGACAGGCTACAGATACACTGTTGAAATATTACTGACAGGCTACAGAAATACTGTTGAAATATTACTGACAGGCTACAGATATACTGTTGAAATATTACTGACAGGCTACAGATATACTGTTGAAATATTACTGACAGGCTACAGATACACTGTTGAAATATTACTGACAGGCTACAGAAATACAGTACTGCTGAAATATTACTGACAGGCTACAGATATACTGTTGAAATATTACTGACAGGCTACAGAAATACTGTTGAAATATTACTGACAGGCTACAGAAATACAGTACTGCTGAAATATTACTGACAGGCTACAGATATACTGTTAAAATATAACTGACAGGCTACAGATATACTGTTGAAATATTACTGACAGGCTACAGATATACTGTTGAAATATTACTGACAGGCTACAGATACACTGTTGAAATATTACTGACAGGCTACAGATACACTGTTAAAATATAACTGAAAGGCTACAGATACACTGTTAAAATATAACTGAAAGGCTACAGAAATACTGTTGAAATATTACTGAAAGGCTACAGATATACTGTTGAAATATTACTGACAGGCTACAGATATACTGTTGAAATATAACTGAAAGGCTACAGATATCGTCAGTGCTGTGAAGATCCGCTCAAGTATCAGTTACTATCGTGTCCAGAAGAATACAAAATTGGCTCATTATTCATTCTCACAGTGAACTGGGCCGGTAGTGAAATAAGACCCAAAGCAACGCTTCTCTGTCTGATTTTCAACTATTTCTGCCCCTGTGGATGAAGACATCATGCAGCATGGTGAATATCAAAGCATAACCAAACTCTGCATTAGTGTTACACAGCTCAGCCTCACTGCCTCTTAAATATCTATTTCAGTTTCTTTCTCCACCAGTAAACATCAGTTGGACATCCTCCTCTTTCGGTATCTCAAGCACGCACGAACCAACCCAGCTACCCACGCAGGCATGCACACACACATACGCACGCAGGCACGCAAACATGCACAGAGACATACGTCCGCACACATTCCCGCACAAATGCACGCATACACACCACCCTAATGTAATCACTCAGGCTAAAGATGCACAATTATGGCCCCGGCTTTAATGTATACTGTTTAACTTAATCTGTGAGCTTTTAAATGGCTTTGAAGAGCTTTTAAATGGCTTTCAGACAGACTGACAGGACGACTTTGGGAAGATTTTGGTCTCTAAACTCTTCAAAGTGACACAGTTATATAATATAAGGGTTTGAACTTCGGCTGCGACATATCAGTCAGAAATCGGAAACCCTGGGATGAAAAACGATTGACCCTTGGCACCTTTCAGAGAGATAATGTTGAGTTGTACAGAAGAGGCAGCCTTGAGAGACATTTAAAAAACACAGGGAAGGAGATTAAATTGAAAAAGCTTTAGTCAGACTCGGGGCTAGAAGGAAATTCATTTCCATGTCCATTTTAATTTCCAAAGAGACAGGTTGATGTTTGTCTTGAATGACAATGACAGTGATGCTCTTTTGTAGACAAAAGGTTTCTCTATCCTCAAGAACAAACGTTGTCTGCAGTCTGTATTAATTTTGGTGACCGGATTTGTGATCATACAAGATCATATATACAGGGTTGTTTATTTAAGTAATATGGCCCGAGGGGCTGTGGTATATAGCAAATATACCACGGCTAAGAGTGCCTGGATACAGCCCTTAGCAGTGGTATATTGGTAATATACCACAAACACCCGAGGTGCCTTATTGCTATTAAAAACTGGTTACCAACGTAATTAGAGCAGTACAAATAAATGTTTTGTCATACCTGTGGTATACGGTCTGATATACCACGGCTTTCAGCCAATCAGCATTCAGGGCTCGAACCACCCAGTTTAAAATTCATAATACTTTTTATCTTGCCAATGAAAGCAATTTAACAAATATCAACACTTGTCTCTGCCACATGTGTACACACAGTACATATACAGAAGTAACTATTGAAGTGAGGTAGGTTATAAATGTTGGACCACTTGCTGCACAGATATCAAATCAAATCAAAGTTTATTTGTCACGTGCGCCGAATACAACAGGTGTAGACCTTACAGTGAAATGCTTACTTACAGGCTCTAACCAATAGTGCAAAAAAGGTATTAGGTGAACAATAGGTAGGTAAAGAGATAAAACAACAGTAAAAAGACAGGCTATATACAGTAGCGAGGCTATAAAAGCAGTGAGGCTACATACAGACACTGGTTAGTCAGGCTGATTGAGGTAGTATGTCCATACCAGGCAGTGATGCAACCAGTCAGGATGCTCTCGATGTTGCAGTTGTAGAACCTTTTGAGGATCTCAGGACCCATGCCAAATCTTTTTAGTTTCCTGAGGGGGAGTAGGCTTTGTCGTGCCTTCTTCATGACTGTCTTGGTGTGTTTGGACCATTCTAGTTTGTTGGTGATGTGGACACCAAGGAACTTGAAGCTCTCAACCTGCTCCACTACAGCCCCGTCGATGAGAATGGGTGTGTGCTTGGTCCTCCTTTTTCTGCAGTCCAATATCATCTCCTTAGTCTTGGTTACGTTGAGGGATAGGTTGTTATTCTGGCACCACCCGGCCAGGTCTCTGACCTCCTCCCTATAGGCTGTCTTGTCATTGTCGGTGATCAGGCCTACCACTGTTGTGTTGTCTGCAAACTTAATGATGGTGTTGGAGTCATGCCTGGCCATGCAGTTGTCGGTGAACAAGGAAGACTGGAAGGGACTGTGCACGAACCCCTGGGGAGCTCCAGTGTTGAGGATCAGCGTGGCAGATGTGTTGTTACCTACCCTCACCACCTGGGACGGCCTGTCAGGAAGTCCAGAATCCAGTTGCAGAGGGAGTTGTTTAGTCCCAGGATCCTTAGCTTAGTGATGAGCTTTGAGGGTACTATGGTGTTGAACGCTGAGCTATAGTCAATGAATAGCATTCTCACATAAGTGTTCCTTTTGTCCAGGTGGGAAAGGGTAGTGTGGAGTGCAATAGAGATTGCATCATCTGTGGATCTGTTTGGGTGGTATGCAAATTGGAGCGGGTCTAGGGTTTCTGGGATAATGGTGTTGATGTGAGCCATTATCAGCCTTTCAAAGCACTTCATGGCTACGGACGTGAGTGCTAAGGGTCTGTAGTCATTTAGGCAGGTTGCCTTTGTGTTCTTGGGCACAGGGACTATGATGGTCTGCTTGAAACATGTTGGTATTACAGACTCAATCTGGGACATGTTGAAAATGTCAGTGAAGACACCTGCTAGTTGGTCAGCACATGCCCGGAGCACACGTCCTGGTAATCTGTCTGGCCCCGCAGCCTTGTGTATGTTGACCTGTTTAAAGGTCTTACTCACGTCGGCTACGGAGAGTGTGATCACACAGTCGTCCGGAACAGCTGATGTTCTCATGCATACCTCTGTGTTGCTTTCATTGAAGCGAGCATAGAAGTGATTTAGCTCATCTAGTAGGCTCATGTCACTGGGCAGCTCACAGCTGTGCTTCCCTTTGTAGTCTGTAATAGTTTGCAAGCCCTGCTACATAAGACGAGTGTCGGAGCCGGTGTAGTACGATTCAATCTTAGCCCTGTATTGACGCTTTGCCTGTTTGATGGTTTGTCGCAGGGCATAACAAGATTTCTTGTAAGCTTCCGGGTTAGAGTCCCGCTCCTTGAAAGTGGCAGCTCTACCCTTTAGTTCAGTGCGAATGTTGCCTGTAATCCATGGCTTCTGGTTGGAGTATGTACGTACAGTCACTGTGGGGACGACGCCCTCGATGCACTTATTGATAAAGCCAGTGACTGATGTGGTGTATTCCTCAATGCCATCGGAAGAATCCCGGAACATGTTCCAGTCTGTGATAGCAAAACAGTCCTATAGTTTAGCATCTGCTTCATCTGACCACTTTTTTATAGACCGAGTCTCTGGTGCTTCCTGCTTTAATTTTTGCTTGTAAGCAGGAATCAGGAGGATAGAGTTGTGGTCGGATTTACCAAATGGAGGGCGAGGGAGAGCTTTGTACGCGTCTCTGTGATTGGAGTCCAGGTGATCTAGAATTTTTTTCCCTCTGGTTGCACATTTAACATGTTGATAGAAATTTGGTAGAACTGATTTAAGTTTCCCTGCATTAAAGTCTCCGGCCACTAGGAGCGCCGCCTCTGGGTGACTGGTTTCCTGTTTGCTTATTTCCTTATACAGCTGACTGATACAGCTGACTGAGTGCAGTCTTAGTGCCAGCATCTGTCTGTGGTGGTAAATAAACAGCCACAAAAACTATAGCTAAAAACTCTCTAGGCAAGTAGTGTGGCCTGCAATTTATCACAATATACTCTACTTCAGGCGAGCAAAATCTAGAGACTTCCTTAGATTTCGTGCACCAGCTGTTGTTTACAAATATGCACAGACCCCCCCCCCCCTCGTCTTACCGGAGTGTGCTGTTCTATCCTGCCGGTGCAGCGTATATCCCGCTAGCTGAATATCCATGTCGTCATTTAGCCACAATTTCGTGAAACATAGGATATTACAGTTTTTGATGTCCCGTTGGTAGGATATTCGTGATCGTACCTCGTCTAATTTATTGTCCAATGATTGCACGTTGGCGAGTAGTATTGACGGTAACGGCAGCTTTCCCACTCGCCTTCTCCGGGTCCTGACCAGGCATCCGGCTCTTTGTCCTCTGTACCTGCGTCGCTTCCTCTTGCAAATAACGGGGATGTCGGGTGTTTGGAGAATGTCCTGTGCATCCTGCTTGTTGTAGAAAAAATCTTTGTCTATTCCGAGGTGAGTGATCGCTGTCCTGATGTCCAGAAGCTCTTTTTTGCCCGTAAGATACAGTTTCAGAAACATTATGTACAAAATAAGTTACAAATAACGTGAAAAAAAACACATAACAGCACAATTGGTTGGGCGCCCATAAAACTGCTGCCATTTCTTCCGGCGCCATTTTATCCACCATGAGAAACGTAATTTTCACCTCAGAAAAGATCAATGAAGAGGTAGTGTACATTACAATTCAAAGTTAAAAAAATAAGCCCTTTTGAGTTTGCACCGCAGACCAATTCTTAAAACATTTCACACACTATTGAATTTTAGTAAAGATGAGGTTTCCATTGTTGCAATTCCCGAAAAATGCACCGATGTCCTTTGTATGATCACTTACAGTATGCACTTTTAAAACTGAGACAATTTTTTACTTAATACTAAACTCAATTTCATTATCTGGGAACATGCCACAGCCAGGCTTTATAGGCTGGGGAGTAGATATGGGAGCCAGGAATTTCATCAAGATATGTGGGGAGCATAGAGGCTTGTCCCGAGAGTCTGGACTAGATGGCACTGTTGCTCTTCTCACAGTAGAGTCCCATAAAACTGAATATTATGTCTTAATACAAATGAGAAAATAATAGAACCAGTGAAACGAATCAAGATGCTTCAAGGCTCAGAGAATTCAAAAACGTGATTTTCCAGTGTTGAGGTTGGAATGAAATTGTGAAAATTATGACAAAGTCCTTTTAGTCCAAGAGCTGTTTGAAAAGACCGCCTGAAATTTCAGCCTGTTTTGGTGGGATGACATCACCAGGCATTAAATTAGTTAATAGACCAATAAGAAAGAGAGTTCTAAACCTCTTAGCCAAAAACAGCTCATTTTTACTTTTCCCCTCCCCACTCAGACCAAAATTCTTGCTTTAGAAATTGCTCTTTGCTAAGGTGCTATTTCTGTTTATTTTTTAACCATTGTAATTGAAAACAATCACAGTAAGGTTGTGACCCAGAAATGATTTGATATTGAGATAAAAAAATGGCTGCATTGGACCTTTAAACTGGTAAAATAACTACGGTAGCTAATCATACTACGTATGTATAAGACGCCATCACATGACTAATGGCTGTAAATAATTGCACTCGTCATAACAACTCATGGGCGTTCATTGGCCACAGGGCACTTCTACCGCCGTCAGATGATGCAAAGAGAAAGAGTATCTGTTGAGAGCAGTATTAGGGTTTTGGCTTAGTCTTTTTGACAGACATCTGGTAGTCAGGATGGGGTTCAAATCTTTTCAAAAGGGATCCTTCACACCCTTACTAGGTCCTTCTCTGTGTTCCTCTCACAGAGAAGTCAGGACACGGGACGGCCAGAGAGAGGCTATCGATGTGTGCCCCAAGTTGACAGTGACCTACGGATAACTTCAGGAAACACTACAACTCATACTAAGTATCAAGAAGATTTCCAGGGGGATTTGCAACGATGATTCATTGTATACAAAAAACTCATCAAGATCACTGCTGGGTTTCATTAAGAACGTTAATGAAGTTGTCCTCTCATCAAACATATTCTCTGTGAGGCTTGTGTGTTGATCTCTGCAGATATATACCTATAGCTTAAGCTGTAGGCTACATGGTGAGAGGTGCGTGGGCTTCCCTTTTCATTCCACTTGCTTAACGCTGACATTTAAGTCAAATTCCACCTTTCAATGGATATTTTTCACTGACAATCAATCTATTTCCATTTGAATGTTGTAAAATATGACAATCAATCTATTTTCATTTGAATGTTGCAAAATCTGTGGCTAGAACAGATTAAATCATGAATATAGAGAATGGATGGATTTCAAGGAAATGGATTTCAAGGAAATTATAATGGAAAAATTTGAATTTACCTCCACAAATACAGTACCAGTCAAAAGTTTGGACACACCTACTCATTATTTTACTTTTATTTAACTAGGTAAGTCAGTTAAGAACAAATTCTTATTTTCAATGACAGCCTAGGAACAGTGGGTTAACTGCCTTGTTCAGGGGCAGAACAACAGATTTGTACCTTGTCAGCTCGGGGTTTTGAACTTGCAACCTTTCAGTTACTAGTCCAACGCTCTAACCCTGCCACCCCAAGGGTTTCTCTTTATTTTTTTTATTTTCTACATTGTAGAATAATAGTAAAGACATCAAAACTATGAAATAACACATATGGAATCATGTAGTAACCCAAAAACTGTTAAACAAATCTAAATATATTTTAGATTTTAGATTATTCAAAGAAGCCACTCTTTGCCTTGATGACAGCTTTGCACACTCTTGGCATTCTCTCAACCAGCTTCACCTGAAATGCTTTTCCAACAGTCTTGAAGGAGTTCCCACATATGCTGAGCACTTGTTGGCTGCTTTTCCTTCACTCTGCGGTCCAACTCATCCCAAACCATCTCAATTGGGTTGAGGTTGGCTGATTGTGGAGGCCAGGTCATCTGATGCAGCACTCCATCACTCTCCTTCTTGGTCAAATAGCCCTTACACAGCCTGGAGGTACAGTGGGGGAAAAAGTATTTGATCCCCTGCTGATTTTGCACGTTTGCCCACTTACAAAGAAATGATCAGTCTATCATTTTAATAGTAGGTTTATTTGAACAGTGAGAAACAGAATAACAACAAAAAAAATCCAGAAAACACATGTCAAAAATGTTATAAAATGATTTGCATTTTAATGAGGGAAATAAGTATTTTTTCAATGCTCAAACGCATTAAGAAGGAAAGAAATTCCACAAACTAACTTTTAACAAGACACATCTGTTAATTGAAATGCATTCCAGGTGACTACCTCATGAAGCTGGTTGAGAGAATGACAAAAGTGTGTAAAGCTATCATCAAGGCAAAGAGTGTTTACTTTTGATATGCTTAACACTTTTTTGGTTACTTCTGTACATGATTCCATTTGTGTTATTTTATAGTTTTGATGTCTTCACCATTATTCTACAATGTAGAGAATAGTAAAAATAAAGAAAAACCTTGAATGAGTAGGTGTGTCCAAACTTTTGACTGGTACTGTAGTTCTGACTATACAAATAAAACAGTTATATATGATGCCTGAGTTTTGCAAACAGGCATCCCGTCATAATATGAACTAAGAAACAAGCTTGATTATGTTTACCAGATGGCCGCTTCTCTTGTGCTCAAATCCTCTGATTGACAGTCAGTTTCTCTGGGGGAAATACATTCTCCAAATACAGTCTGGGCCCCTGTCTCTGCCAAGCAAGGCGTGAATAAAGGAAACAGGAAAAGGCTGTCTAACTGGTATCGTGTTGAATTGACAAGCACTTACACCTGTTACGGAACGTGCAGTCCATCGCTGTTCTGTTGGCTGCTACCCAAGGGGGGTTAACCCAGGCTATTTACTCTATTCAGCAAACTATAAATTACTTGTCAAAGCCTGTCACGCAGAGAACCAGCAGTTAGAGGCGAATGGAATTGATTCGCAGTAATACTCAATTATACAGGACAAAAACATGCAGAGCACGACACACCGAACTGCCTTCCAAGGGTAATAAAAAAACAAGGCTTCATCAATGTATACAATTGTGAATTTAATGCACATGTGCATGAGTGCATAAAGAGGTCTTTACCTCAGAATGGATTATGTCTGGTGGCCGTGTAATAAGAAAAGCAAGCAAGTCAAAACAGTGATGTCTATAAATAAGATGTGATGATGCATGCAAATTCTCCAGTTGACATATTCAAAGATCAAGACGAGGACATCAATCTTATTTGTTCGGTCAGTGTTCAGTCACTCCCACTCTTTCATAACACTTGTCAGAATCAGGGCAGATGCAATGGCAAAACAGGCTTCCACTATTATGGTAGTCAAACTATGAGACCTTGGAAGTCCTGGTTCAAGATGATCACCAAGACAACCCACACAACTACCTAATTCATTTCCATCATTATTCATTAACCTAGGTATAGATAACTTTGTCAGTGGATTATACAGTGACTCATCAGCGATGCTATTTTTTCACCTCACAACGTTTTTCCTTCATGTTTAATTCTTAAGATTCTATTGATGCGTGCGTCAATCTAAGGAACATAATAAACACATCCCCATCAAAATCTGTCAGTTTAAGCAAATTGTCATACTTGAGTAAAAGTAAAGACACATGAATAGAAAATGACTCAAGTAAAAGTGAAAGTCGCCTAGTAAAATACTACTTGAGTAAAAGTCAAAAAGTATTTGGTTTTAAGTACACTAAAGTATCAAAAGCAAAAGTATAAATTGTTTCAAATTCATTATATTAGGCAAACCAGATGGCACCATTTTCTAGTTTTTTAAATTTAAGGATAGCCAGGGGGCACACTGCAACACTCAGACATCATTTACAAAGGAAGCATGTGAGTTTAGTGAGTCTGCTAGATCAGAGGCAGTAGGGATGATCAGGGATGTTCTCTTGATACTGTAAGTGTGTGAATTGGACCATTTTCCTGTCCTGCTAAGCATTCAAAATGAGTACTTTTGGGTGTCAGGGAAACTGGATGGAGTAAAAAGTACATTATTTTCTTTAGGAATGTAGTGAAATGAAAGTAAAAGTTGTCAAAAATAGAAATAGTAGAGTATAGATACCCCCAAAAATGACTTAAGTAGTACTTGAAAGTATTTTTACTTAAGTACTTTACATAACTGTCTCAATTCACTGAATCTGCCTATTTCGGCCTTCCGCACTTGCAGTGGAAAGTGACTAATCTACAGCAGTGTTTGTCAGACCACGAGACATCACGAAAATCTGTCTTCTCACAAAAACATTTCTAGCGCTCGAACGGTTTGGCTTTTAAACTAATATGACCCCTCTATGGAAATATGAGATGCCCACGAACATGATGGTGTCACGGGACTCCTCTGAAGGTAACCCATTCAAATTAATGGAAGTATGGAGGTAGTTTTGTGCCAAAAATAAGGGGTTAAATATGTGTAAAAAAAAGCATTCTTATATCTCATAGATATAGGACACTTCAAAACCTTATTCCTCTTTTTTGCCATTTCTGAATGTGTTATTCAATGCATTTCTATGGGCTATAGTAGTAAAGGCCAAATTCAATATTTATAAAATACGTTTTCAATATATTTGTTTCATACCTAAAGGGGTCCTAAAATTCAAAATCAAATAGCTAAATGATCCAAGGTATGACCATCTTAAAACAATTATATATGTTAGCTTTTACAGTGTCCTACCGTTGACCAGAGCCCTATAAAGGGAATAGGGGGCCATTTGGGGAGATACCATCGAATGACCGATAGGGATCCTTCAAATCGTCACTGGGTCACTATGTAGGTTATTAATATATGCAATTTAGCAGACACATTTATCCAAAGCAGCAAATGGACTTGGATTACTGAACACCTTGTGAAACATCATCAAGGACAACCATCTCAGCGAGAGAGAGATTGAGAGAGAGAGCAAGAGAGATTGAGAAAGAGACAGAGAGAAAGAGAGAGAGAAAGAGAGAGAGAGAAAGAGAGAGAGACAGAGAGAGAGAGAGAGAGACAGCGAGAGAGAGAGAGATTGAGAGAGAGAGAGAGAGAGAGAGAGAGAGAGAGAGAGAGAGAGAGAGAGGCAGGCAGGCAGGCAGGCAGGCAGGCAGGCAGGTATACCCCAAAGTCAAATAGAGGACAGCCTCTATAACAACCCTGTAATAATTCAATGATCTCAGCAGGTCTACCCACTGACTTTCCATCTTGCCATACCAATAGATAGTCTGTGTTTGTTGGAATATTTATTAAGAGTTTTCTTTCATTCAGTCATTGACACAAGCCACTCTTTCCAAGGCAAAGTACGTCTAATAGACCGCCTATGATATTTCTCAGAATCTGTATTAGAAACAACACTGAAACAACACCAGTACATGAGGTGAATAACCCTCATTTAATGTTCTCCTGTTTAATGTTCAGTTGTTGCTGTGCATTTTGAATCCAGGTTCGAGATCTGAACAGGTCCCCCATGGAAAAGAGATCACAATGGGATCCCCTCACCTGTACAAACAAATAATTAATCAATACAGATACATGGATAGCCTCATGGGTCCTGTCTGTCAGATGAGTATACAAGTCAAGGTTTAATTTAATGGACAGCAATGATTCTATTGACACATCCTAAAAAAACACATCAATCTATGTGGAGGAAACAGGCACAGTTCTGTTGGGTCCTTTTGAGATGGGGAAGGTTTGCTTGGCGTAGGAGTGAGGCTCTGGGGGGTGCAGCAGTCACACAGAGGACATGTGTTTCCCTGCTGAAACCTAGCCCAAAACTCAGAGAACTTATTTCAGCTTGAGTAATGACTCCTTTAATTAGGACTGACTTGGTTCTCTGAAGTATTCATGACCACAGAGACAGAGGCTTTTAGATGGATGATGTAGGGAGGTTTTCGGGCAGTCTCTCAGTCAATTCAAATAATTTCCCAAACAGACAGACACTAACAGCAATTATCATCCAGTTTGTAGATCTAAAGGAATCTGCTAACATCAAGCAAACACTGTTGAATGGTGCAACCTGTTCCATTTATCCCTTTTTAACACAACAAAACAAAAACATGTTGAAATGAAATCACAAGAATCTCCCCATGTAAAGAACAGGGAGTATTGCTAAGACTCTCTAGCCACTCAGAGACATAAATCTCCCCCGACCAGCTGGATTTTACTTTTTAAAAAGGACTAATTTGCAGTCAAATTGATTTTTAGCATCACTGAGGGGCTTGGGGAATTCTTAAAAAAAGAGTTCAGTAGAATACCTTCCTTTTCCTCCTCTTCCTCTGGCATACTTTCTTTTAATCTCTTCTCGCTGTTCTCTGACTGATTCATGAGAGATCTCTCCATTCCAAAAATAAATGAGCCTAATCAGGATGAATCAGATAATAAACTGTAACATCCTGAGCAGCTAGAGAAAAACTGAGATGGCTAAAGTATTTACATTTTCAACAGATTTTAATATTCTTGTTTTTTTGCATGTAACCTACTAAATATATGCAAGCGTTAGCAAAAATAGGCAAGCATCTACTGGTGGTAGGGAACCGATTGACACATCTAAGGACATGAAACAAACACAAATCAACGTTGGTCCCAAAAGATTTCTGACTTTTTAAAAAGCTTCTATAATCTCCCCCTTTGGGAATAGTTTGCTCTGATCCCTATAGCTAAAAGATGTGTGACCACCAGTCAATCAATTCACCCGTAGCGAGAGAAGAGATGCTGCAGAGATGAATAGCGTTCTCTGTCCTGACAGCTTTTGGAGGTCAAGAGTTGAAAAGGGCTTTGTAAAATGCTTCAGATGGGGCTAATCTTATCAGATCCATAAATATAACGAGAATGCACACACAGCTAAATGAATGGGCTCTTCCCTCCCTCTGACTCTATAGGCATAGTGTGGGAAAAGAGCTATGTGGATGGGAATTGAAATGCATTATGGGATCTATAGTCCTTAAAATTAGATTTAAGATTTATTTATTAGCCATTGGATTTGAATAAATGAACGGCATATTACCTATCTCCAGTGATATTGACAACGGTAAGACCGAGAAATGATTTATGGTGGATTATTAGGAGATGGAATAGGTAATGGACGATGAAATAGTGTCTAGAATCTCATTGAAGGAGATGTTTGAAAATATAAATATGAGAACATTAAAGTTTAGAGATATCACAAATCTCAGGCTCATCCTGCATGTCACACACTGAGAAATACATTTTATGTTAGTTAGCCCACCTGCTAAACCAATAGAACAAGTAAAGAATATAATACCTTTGACATTTCAAAACGACTGCACCCCCAACATGCCTCTTTCTGGGAGCTGTGTATGTGGCGTGTAGTCTGTAGTCTCTACAACTCTTGGCAAGCAGCTTCCAAACTATTCATGAGAGTGAGTGAATACACTTGTGAGGTACAGCTTTCTGTAATAGTGTAGTAATAATTGTGTATAATGTAATAGTGTATTCTTACTGTGTTAATGAGGAGTAGTATAGAGTCTGTCCATGCTGCTATTGTCAGGTTCCATTTCAAGCTCTTGCAGCAAGACCATGAGAGGGCACCTGTCTGTGAGCATTCAATATTACAACACTGATCATATCAACAGGGGGTGTCAGTCATCAGCACAGTCATCAATTTGTCGTCAGTTTGATGTGATCATGTCACGTTAACCATAACTAACTGAAAGGTAATGAAAGTTAATATCTTCATTCAAGCCATTGACAATCATCATCAATGCAGATTTTTTTTTCAATTGAATTTATAGTGAAATAGCTATGTTTTAATTGATAGGTCTGTCGTTTGAGTCACGTAGGTTCTCTAAACCTCTTTCACCAGCACTTCTCATCTGCTCTGTCAGCTCCTGGCCCTAATTAGAACCATCAGGATGTAACACTACTGTCTGTATCTCATTATAATAACTTCCCCCACAATCTCCCTGTTCACCGCCTCACATACGCTACATCCACAACCTCTAAATCTGCAACAGTGATTGGCATCCGTAGGCTTAGGAAATCTCCACATCTGCAACAGTGATTGGCATCCGTAGGCTTAGGAAATCTCCACATCTGCAACAGTGATTGGCATCCGTAGGCTTAGGAAATCTCCACATCTGCAACAGTGATTGGCATCCGTAGGCTTAGGAAATCTCCAAATCTGCAACAGTGATTGGCATCCGTAGGCTTAGGAAATCTCCACATCTGCAACAGTGATTGGCATCCGTAGGCTTAGGAAATCTCCACATCTGCAACAGTGATTGGCATCCGTAGGCTTAGGAAATCTCCACATCTGCAACAGTGATTGGCATCCGTAGGCTTAGGAAATCTCCACATCTGCAACAGTGATTGGCATCCGTAGGCTTAGGAAATCTCCAAATCTGCAACAGTGATTGGCATCCGTAGGCTTAGGAAATCTCCACATCTGCAACAGTGATTGGCATCCGTAGGCTTAGGAAATCTCCACATCTGCAACAGTGATTGGCATCCGTAGGCTTAGGAAATCTCCACATCTGCAACAGTGATCAACCTATTAAACATTATTTTCATCTCTACACCTAGAATCCTTTTTTTTTTGCATAATTGAGGGTTTCCATGAGATTCACTCCATGGTGCTGAAAAGAAAGCTCTGCTGTTGGGACAGCTTTATGTAGGCACCATTTGTCACCGTCATAGTGCAATTAATGTATTGTTTAGTGTTGTGTTGTGGCTTTGCTGGCATGCATCTAAAAAACAAATGTTGAGTTTCCCACCAAGGTTTACATACTAAAATCGCCACTGTACTCTTCACAAGATGGCATATGTCTAGTGGAAGCAACTTTTACATCACTAATTCACTACCTCAATACTCTGGATAGAAGGCCTATAATGAGGAAAGATAACTGTCTTCTTCATCAGTCCTAATTGTCCTTAATATACACTGTGAATACAAAACATTAGGAACACCTGCTCTTTCCATAACATAGACTGACCAGGTGAATCCTTTATTGATGTCACTTGTTAAATCCCCTTCAATCAGTGTAGATGAAGGGGAGGAGACAGGTTAAAGAAGGATTCTTAAGCCTTCAGACAATTGAGACATGGATTGCGTATGTGTGCCATTCAGAGGGTGAATGGGTGCCTTTGAATGGGGTATGATAGTAGGTTCCAGGCGCACCGGTTTGAGTGTGTCAAGAACTGCAATGCTGCTGGGTTTTTCACGCTCAACTGTTTCCTGTGTGTATCAAGAATGGTCCACCACCCAAAGGACATCCAGCCAACTTGACACAAATGTGGGAAGCATTGGAGTCAACATGGGCCGGCATACCTGTGGAACGCTTTCGACACCTTGTAGAGTCCATGCCCCGACGAATTGAGGCTGTTCTGAGGGCAAAAGTGGGGGGTGCAACTCAAAATTGGGAAGGTATTGCTAATGTGGGCACCATTCTCCTTCACTGCAGCCAACGTGAGTAAAACATTTAAACGTGTTAACCCTCGCAAGGCTGCAGGCCCAGACGGCATCCCCGGCCGTGTCCTCACAGCATGCGCAGACCAGCTGGCTGGTGTGTTTACAGACATATTCAATCAATCCTTATCCCAGTCTGTTGTCCCCACATGCTTCAAGAGGGCCACCATTGTTCCTGCTCCCAAGAAAGCGAAGGTAACTGAGCTAAATGACTACCGCCCCGTAGCACTCACTTCTGACATCATGAAGTGTTTTGAGAGACTAGTCAAGGATCATATCACCTCCACCCTACCTGACACCGTAGACCCACTCCAATTTGCTTACCGCCCCAATAGGTCCACAGACGACGCAATCGCCATCACACTGCACTCTGCCCTAACCCATCTGGACAAGAGGAATACCTATGTAAGAATGCTGTTCATCGATTACAGCTCAGCATTTAACACCATAGTACCCTCCAAACTTGTCATTAAGCTCGAGACCCTGGGTCTGAACCCCGCCCTGTGCAACTGGGTACTGGACTTCCTGACGGGCCGCCCCCAGGTGGTGAGGGTAGGTAACAACATCTCCACCCCACTGATCCTCAACACTGGGTCCCCACAAAGGTGCGTTCTCAGCCCTCTCCTCTACTCCCTGTTCACCCACGACTGCGTGGCCATGCACGCCTCCAACTCAATCATCAAGTTTGCAGACGACACTACAGTGGTAGGCTTGATTACCAACAACGATGAGACGGCCTACAGGGAGGAGGTGAGGGCCCTCGGAATGTGGTGTCAGGAAAATAACCTCACACTCAATGTCAACAAAACAAAGGAGATGATCGTGGACTTCAGGAAACAGCAGAGGGAGCAGCCCCCTATCCACATCGACGGGACAGTAGTGGAGAGGGTGGAGAGTTTTAAGTTCCTCGGCATACACATCACGGACAAACTGAAATGGTCCACCCACACAGACAGCATGGTGAAGAAGGCGCAGCAGCGCCTCTTCAACCTCAGGAGGCTGAAGAAATTCAGCTTGTCACCAAAAACACTCACAAACCTTTACAGATGCACAATCGAGAGCATCCTGTTGGGCTGTATCACCGCCTGGTACGGCAACTGCTCCGCCCATAACCGGAAGGCTCTCCAGAGGGTAGTGAGGTCTGCACAACGCATCACCGGGGGCAAACTACCTGCCCTCCAGGACACCTACACCACCCATTGTCACAGGAAGGCCAAAAAGATCATCAAGGACAACAACCACCCGAGCCACTGCCTGTTCACCCCGCTATCATCCAGAAGGCGAGGTCAGTCTAGGTGCATCAAAGCTGGGACCGAGAGACTGAAAAACAGCTTCTATCTCAAGGCCATCAGACTGTTAAACAGCCATCACTAACATTGAGTGGCTGCTGCCAACAGACTGACTCAACTCCAGCCACTTTAATAATGGAAAAATTTATGTAATGAATTTATCACTAGCCACTTTATATCATGTTTACATACCCTGCATTACTCATCCCATATGTATATACTGTACGCTATACCATCTACTGCATCTTGCCATCTTGATGTAATTAAATGTATCACTAGCCACTTTAAACAATGCCACTTTATATAATGCCACTTTACATACCCTACATTACTCATTTCATATGTATATACTGTAGTCTTACCATCTACTGCATCTTGCCTATGCCGTTCGGCCATCACTCATTTATATATTTTTATGTACATATTTGTATTCATTCCTTTACACTTGTGTGTATAAGGTAGTTGTTGTGGAATTGTTAGGTTATATTACTTGTTAGATATTACTGCATGGTCGGAACTAGAAGCACAAGCATTTCACTACACTTGCATTAACATCTGCTAACCATGTGTATGTGACAAATAAATTTGATTTGATTTAATGTTTTGTATACTCAGTGTACATCTGGCCTAATGAGTGCCATCTCTCCCTTTAAGATTACCTCCATGACATGCTCTCTCCAACTCTTGTCATCCCTTACTAATGAAAGGGGGAGCCCCATAATTGGATAGTGAAACTCAAAATGTCACATTAATGAAGAGAAGATTATAGGAGCGAATGAGAGGTTAAACCACTATGACTCACTAATCTGGTCAATTTCTTCCTCATCAGTCATCAAACCTTACACCTCAGTTACAGATGATATAGCTGCGTCATCATGACTAACACCACAGTTGCATATCACACTGCGGCGTCATCACGCCTAGACACTATTTTGTGTAAGGACACTATTGGTGTGATCAAGGCGTTATGCCTCGATCACACCTTTAGTGTTAGAGCTAAAATGGTACACAGCATCATCTGGATGTGTATGCCACAAAAGTTCAACATTCACCTTCTGCTACCATTTCTGTCAAGCCGTCTATGCATACAGTTTTGACGCATACTGTACGTTCTATAAATCCAACATATGCACCACACAGAACGCACTGCAACTGCCTCTGCAACGCAATGCTGCAAGGCAAACTAAAGGCGTTATTTCCCTCACCAACTTTAAACATCAGCTATCTGAGCAGCTAACCGATCGCTGCAGCTGTACACAGTCCATCTGTAAATAGCCCACCCAATCTACCTACCTCATCCCCACACTGTTTTTATTTACTTTTCTGCTCTTTTGCACACCAGTATCTCTACTTGCACATCATCATCTGCTCATTTACCCCTCCAGTGTTAATCTGCTAAATTGTAATTTTTCGCTACTATGGCCTATTTATTGCCTACCTCCTCATGCCTTTTGCACAGACTGTATATAAACTTTCTTTTTTTCTCCTACTGTGTCATTGACTTGTTTATTGTGTTATTGGCTTGTTTATTGTTTATTCCATGTGCAACTCTGTGCTGTTGTCTGTGTCACACTGCTTTGCTTTATCTTGGCCAGGTCGCAGTTGTAAATGAGGACTTGTTCTCAACTAGCCTACTTGGTTAAATAAAGGTGAAATATATATATATATTTTTAACGCAGCGTTCCATCAGAAATGAATGTACTTCTGGTGTACCAAAATGCAATAATGCTGTTGGTGTGATCGATGTGAACACTAACAGATCATATTGCCAAAAAACTTAACTTAGTTTCCTACCCTCTTTGATTTTGCTGCCCCAAAGATTTATGAATTAGAAGAATAGTAGAATGGAAATTAACCTTCTTGATGGGATAATGCTCAGCAATTTTGGTCAGGGAGTTGGTCAGCCATGTGTTGTGATAAAATATTGGATAAATAATGAATTTCAAGAATTTATCTGCAATGTATGTTTGTTAGCTAGCTAGCCAACCAGTTTTAGAAGAATGATTCCATAAATGTTTTTTAACTGCCAATATGCCAACATTCCATTCAAACAATGCAGTCAATCCACAGATTATAATCACCATGCTTGCACAGATTATCAATTCCTTTTTGGGTTTTGTAGACTCCGAAAATAAAATTCCCCATTGTATATTTTACATGTATTCTCTAATGTATCCATTTGCTTATGTCATGACATCCATTGCACTCCCTGTGACTGTTAATCGAGGACAATTAATTTCAATTCGTTATTATTGCTCTTGGGTGCGGTGATGAAGTAAAAATATAATTTAATCCTCTGCGATGTAATTTTAGTATTTGCCTTATCGGCTTCCGTACGATGTCGTGGCGTTTCCTATCTTGCTGAATTAGTGTTAGCTTGCCAGCTACCAACAAAAATAGCTACTGCTGCTCGGATAAAATCGCTGACATTAGCTATCACCTTAAAGATAGGATATCTTTGATCGAATAAATCAAAATGAGACGCGCAGGTTTGGGTAAGTTTATGTTTTAGTCCATCGATTTCAATGGAGAACGCTCATTCGGGTTAGTTAGCAGGCTGGCTAGCTCACGTATGTATAAATAACGGGCTAGCTAGCTACAACACTTACTGACCAACTTGTTTTGGTAATTGTCATCGTGGTTGCATTATAGCTAACTAGTGAACTGTCTTTTACCTACTTAGCTAAGTTACATTTTATTGCGTAAGCGTGTGTACGTACTTAACACAGTTAACCACACTGATGCTACCTGACAGGCCTTCATATGTAGCTAACTATTTCTAGTTTATTTAGCTAACGTAGATTAATGGTTTTGTACATCATGTCAAACAGGCGAAGGAGGACCAGGAAATTATGTGGCCAGCGGGTACAGCGCGTATGAAGAGGAAAATGAACACTTACAAGAGGGTCTGAGAGCCAAAGTCAGCGCCTTGAAACATGTAAGCATGTCAGTGTGGGCAGGGCTCCAGGAAATTATATAATATGGGGTTTAGAGGTCTGGTTATCTCATATTGTTATCAAGTCCTCTGATTAACCTATTCCATGTTTGTCCTACAGCTGTCAATAGATATTGGAACCGAAGTGAAGTACCAGAACAAAATGTTGGATGATATGGTAAGGAAGTGACAGTCATTGTCTGTCTACTCTGCATAAGTACACAACAGCTCAAGACCTATTCACACACATTTCACTTTCTGTACTCTCTGTCAGATTGCACAAATGGAAAAAATAAGCTGAGCTGGCATCATTTCACGATATTGCACAACAGATTGGCTATTTCACAGAGCAATTCATATCAGGACTTATTGGTTTGTTCTTTTTCTGCTAACAGGACTCAGACTTTGACTCAACAGGTGGTTTGCTGGGGGCCACCATAGGGAGAGTGAAGCAGCTTTCCAGGGGAAGCCAGACCAAGCTCCTGTGCTACATGCTGCTCTTCTGCCTCTTCGTCTTTACCCTCCTCTACTGGTTTATCAAACTGAGGTGATACGTTACAGGAGGCCCCGGCTTTTCCCTCCCTGCCTCCTTCCACTGTCTGTGCCATAAGTCCGCCACTGGATCAGAAGACCAGGATGATGATGATGATAATCAAATGTTAAAATCTAATTGTCACACACCGAATACAAGTGTAGACCTTACTTACGAGCCCTTAACCAACAGTGTGGCAATGACAATAGGGGGTAATAATGCATGGCTGTCATTCATTTTAGACAGCCCTGATGGAATGAATAGACACTGCCATAAGTTCACGATTGTGACAATGTCCATTAACAATGAGGTATATTCTAGGTTAATTTGTAACTGAGTGATCTAGTTCATCAGCAATCTGGTAAGGCTAGGCAGTAACATACAGTGCATTCGGAAAGTTTTCAGACCCTTGACTTTTTCCACGTTTTGTTACGTTACAGCATTCTAAAATGGATTAAATAGTTTTTTTCATCAATCTGAACACTATCCCACAAAGCAAAAACAGATTTAGACATTTTTGCAAATTCAATAAAACAACAGATTACATTTACATAAATATTCAGACCCTTTACTCAGTACTTTGAAGCACCTTTGGCAGCGATTACAGCCTGGAGTCTTCCTTGGTATGACTCTACAAGCTTGGCACACCTGTATTTGGGGAGTTTCTCACAAGCTCTGTCAGGTTGAATGGGGAGCAACGCTGCACAGCTATTTCCAGGTCTCTCCAGAAATATTAGATCAGGTTCAAGTCCGGCTCTGGCTGGGCCACTCAAGGACATTCAGAGACTTGTCCCGAAGCCACTCCTGCGTTGTCTTGGCTGTGTGCTTAGGGTCGTTGTCCTGTTGGAAGGTGAACTTTTGCCCCAGTCTGAGGTTCTGAGCAGGTTTTCATCAAGGTTCTCTGTTCTGTTCATCTTTCCCTTGATCCTGACTAGTCTCCCAGTCACTGCTGCTGCCAGGGTTTTCTCCAGACGTGATGCTTGGCATTCAGGCCAAACAGTTCAATCTTGGTTTCATCAGACCAGAGAATCTTGTTTCATGGTCAGAGTCCTTTAGGTGCTTTTTGGCAAACTCCCAAGTGGGCTGTCATGTGCCTTTTACTGAGTTATGGCTTCCGTCTGGCCGCTCTACCATAAAGGCCTGATTTGGTGGAGTGCTGCAGAGATGGTGGTTCTTCTGGAAGGTTCTCCCATCTCCACAGAGAAACTCTGGAGCTCTGTCAGTGACCATCGGGTTCTTCGTCACCTCCCTGACCAAGGCCCCACTCCCCCAATTGCTCAGTTTGACCGGGCTACCAGCTCTAAGAAGTCTTGGGGGTTCAAACTTCTTCCATTTATGAATGATGGAGGCCATTGTGTTCTTGGACATTCAATGCTGCAGAATTTTTTTGGTACCCTTCCCCAGATCTGTGCCTTGAAACAATCCTGTCTCGGAGCTGTAAGGACAATTCCTTCAACCTCACGGCTTGCTTTTTGCTCTGACATGCACTGTCAACTGTTGGACCTTATACAGACAAGTGTGTGCCTTTCCAGAATCATGTCCAATCAATTTAATTTACCACAAGTGGACTCCAATCAAGTTGTAGAAACATCTCAATGATCAATGGAAACAGGATGCACCTGAGCTCAATTTTGAGCCTGATAGCAAAAGGTCTGAATAAATAAGGTATTTCTGTTTTTAATTTGAATAAATTAGCAAAACATTTCTAAATCTATTTTCATTTTGTCATTATGGGTATTGTGTATAGATTGAGGGGGGGGTTTAAGCGATTTTAGTTTAAGGCTGTAACATAACAATGTGGGAAAAGTCGAGGGTTCTGAATACTTTCCGAATGCACTGTATATATAAATGCGACTAAGCTCTCTAGGCTGAGTCACTGAGGAGCTCTCCAGTGCATGATTCATAATGCTATTTGTATGCAAGTGTGATAATGTCATGATCTTGAAGAGATTGCTTGATCCAGTGTGAGACTGACATTTGATCAATAGTGTTCAACTGTAGAGTTCCACTATAAACACACACCTTGTTTTTTTGTTTTGAGGAATAAATTATAAGGGTACACTCACTTCAAAACATTTCCTATCCGGTCTACAGCGACCGTTCATCTCCACCACGACACACTGTTCTCCCGTGAACAACTTTAATGTAAATGTGTTTTATATGTAAATAAACAAGATGTATGTTTTGAATTTGACCCAGCGAGTAAGTTTCATTTCCCCACTTTCATTTTGTAGAAGTCAACATATTCAGGGTCAGTTGAGGTATAGTGTTTTAGTTTATTTTATACAAATAACGGTACATTCCTGAGACTATCTACAAAAATTTGACAAAATCTGTGCTGACAAAAGTTGATTTTGACATTGATTACAAATCCTTTCCACTTCACATTGAAAAGAACACACAATAATTATAAATTCACATCTACTGTAGGATGGGCTGTTTTCAATTGTTGTAAGGTAATGAATGGAACCGAAGTTATACTGAAGAATCTTATGGATGGAAATCTTATGCATGTTTCCCCAGGATGGAAATATGGAGGCGCTATTTGAAAAAACGTTTCTGGCTGGCCCTGTACTCTAGTACATGCATTATCATATGGTAAATGCAAAACTGCCCAATAGCCATGACAAGTGGTTAAATGGATTAACTTAAGAGTTTATGAACTGCCCTTCAGTTCTTTGATTTCCAAGGCTGCATTAAATTCCAGAACATTTTTCTGTTCCTTCTGACCTTGTTCACTCTCTTCACGGACTTGATAGGACTGGATAGGTGTAAGCAAAATGGCGGAAACTAAGTAGAGGTATCGCTACCACCTATCCAGTCATTATAGATAAGTGAAAGAAAAGGAACAATGAGGGGATTCGATTAATCTGTCCTGGGTAGGTGTGTTTTGCACTGGGTGAAAGTTGATTGCATTGGTTTTGGAACCGGGCTGCCTCCCGGCGTGAGCCAGGTGCCCGGGTCAAAGCCCACGGCGAAGTCGGCTCAAAACAAAAGTCACGTAATTACCACGTGGAGTAATGAGTAGGATTCTGTGTTTTCACATGTAAAAGTGATTGCTGTTGAGAAAATCACTTTATCTGCCTTGTTTGAAAATCCTAACATATATTTAATGGAAAGAGATGTTTCTGGACAACGTACCATGCTGCCTTGTTGACAACATGACAGAGTGGGGGAGATTACTGTTCAATTTGAGAAGAGTGCTCCTCCCTCACCGCTTTGGCCCGTTTATGTCACGGGCCATAGACTTGTGCCCAGTGGCTCAGCATAATCCAATCTGCCTAATGTTCTGGATTGACGTGTAGCACAAGGGAAAGAGACACTGGCACTGTGACATCACTTCTTGGCTGGGGCCTTGGGTATACTTGCAGATGATTGACAGCATTACCTCATCAGCGCCTTCTCCAATGGATAACCTGGTGTCTCTGCGAATAAAAAAGAAAACAATAACAAATTAACACTGGGGTCATTCAATGACAGTTATAACCTCGGCCACATTCTTAAAAAACATGGAAACCACGTGCTATTTTCGTCCATGAAGTACGACAATGGGGACTCTTTTCTGATTAGATGCTTCAATTATTAAAGTTTCATTTCCTGAGCAAAATTACCAATCCGACCCAGAATGTTCATGGAATGAACTACTGTAGTATCGAAAGTCAACAACACTGTTGCGTAACTGTATTGACAAAAAATCAAATCAAATCAAATTGTATTTGTCACATGCGCCGAATACAACATGTGTAGTAGACCTTACAGTGAAATGCTTACTTACAAGCCCTTAACCAACAATGCAGTTTTAAGAAAATACCAACAACAAAAAAAGTAAGAAATAAGAATAACAAATAATTAAAGAGCACCAGTAAATAACAATAGCGGGGCTTTATACATGGTGCTACAGTACAGAGTCAATGTGCAGGGTCACCGGTGTTGAGGTAATATGTACATGTAGGTAGAGTTATTAAAGTGACAATGCATAGATAATAACAGAGAGTTGGTTGCTCAACTGGTTTAGCCCAAACATGAATTTCCTCCGTACACTATCTATCTGCATATTGCATATGAACATTGTTTGTACATAGAAATATTTTGTGGAAATGATGAAACAGAGATCTTTTCAACTAACAGTGACAGTGACCCTTGACCCCCAGATGCCTATCATTGAATGTCTCAATTGGCACAATATTACCTAGTGCACTACTTTTTACCAGGGCCTATAGGGCTCTGGTCAAAAGTAGTGCACTATATAGGAATTAGGGTGCGTTCTACAGCTAAGGCGAGGCGACACAACAACCAATGGTTGCATGCCACGTAATCGACTGTCATCGACTGACAAATTGCTATAACATAGATGTGGTTAGTTTATACTTAAAATACCTATCCAGGCGTTAGCAACGTCTAAGCTCTGAAACATAGCCCATGTCTCATTTCCTTGATTTTCCACATCAGAGTACAGTAGTAACAACGATACAGTAGTGAACTACTGTGAGAGGTAAACAGACCTGTACTGCATCATCTGACCAATGAAAGAACAGCATTCGACAGTGGCTCCATAAAACCCTTTTGGAGTTTGCTAACACTTAATTTGCATATCAGCTAATAAACAACTTATCATAGTTTATGCATGTAGCACTTGTTAATACATCCATGAACAAATTATATAATATAAATAATATGAACTTCATGAATGGCTAGCAAACGACAGATTTAGTAATGGCTTATGACAGGTTTATAAGCAGAACTTGTACCCTTCACATAAAGCGTCGCAGAGTTTATTCAGTTCTTTGACAAAGAGTTTGCTCCAGAATGCGTCAGGGAATTAAGCTGCCGTCTTGAACCTTCTTTTAGATTTTCTTCTTCTCCACTCACCTGTAAAACCTGCTGACAAGGACATCGCTGGTGAAGCCCATCTCTCCCCAGTACTGCAGGCAGCTGTCCCCCACCTCCCTGGACAGATGGCCTGCCTTCAGCTTAGCCATGGACGCCAGCTTAGTCACATCGTTGCCCTTGATGTAACAGTGCTGGGGGGACACAAGGAGAGGTTGAAGCCAAAAAATGCATCTTGTACATGTAGTTGAATTTCACTGATGTTGCTGCAAGTTTGTGGCTGTATCTAACATCTTTGGTGGTTTCCTTTCCTAAGTCCTTAGTGCTCACCCTCACCAATGGAGGCCTGTCAGATCAGTGTAGACGGACGGAATAGGATAATTGGTACGTGGCCAATGGCCTCAGTCTGTGTCTGCCAAACAGATGCCTCTCTGACTCAACAGTGATTTCTATACCCGATGAGGCAATTAACAGCTTTACTAGTGCATTGAAACTACTGTCTGCAAAAGTGGTTGCGCATTAGTCAAACCCCACCAAAGGTCACGGACCTAACAGTACTCTATGTGTCCAGTCTCATGACCATTAGATTACACGTTGTGTTACTGAACCATTGCAACCACTAGTAGGTCCAGCAGGCTGGCCTAAAGTTTACAGCTTACCACAGGGTTCACCAACTGGCGACCCGCGGGCTGAATTTGGTCCACGGGTGAATGTATTTGGCCCCCCAAGTTTTTGTTGTTGGACATAAAAGACTAAAAACACCAGCAAATCAGCTCCAAGTGATTTTAACTTTGGAAATCTGTTCCAAAGTATTCCCACGCATAATAGAGAGACACGTGACCATATACAAATGTAAGTCAGGTTTGAAATGATTATGTTTTAGTCAAATATTATATATGTTTGGGCTTCTTGTGGTCAATTTGCAGTCTACTAATGATTTGTAATTATGTTCCGGCCCCCAGACCATCCGCTCAAGAAAAAATCGGCCTGCGCCGGGAACTGGTTGATGATCCCTGGCTTACATCATTTTGAATCGTACATACCCTGCACTTGCTGATTATATTTATCTGGTTTGTGACAATCTGTGTGTATGCATTAAAAGGCCCAGCCGCAAAAAAAAGTTCCCCATAGAAATCAGTCATTGTCCCAAATAGCACCCTATTCCCTATGTAGTGCACTGCATTTCACAATTTCCCTATGTGGTAGAGAACAGACATCTTGAAGATCTTCCTCTGTCTGGTGTACTGAATGGTGGCCTGGATGATGTTGTCCCTCATGGTTACAACTGAAGGGGAAATTAACAGTAATATAGAGACATTTTTTGTTTACAATCAACCGTCACGTTTGAGGGGATTACGGTTGCATCACGGCCTGGTACGGGAATTGGTCCGTCTACGACTGCAAGGCCCTCCAGCGGGTGGTTAAGACGGCCCAGTACATCACTGGGACCGTGCTCCCACGTATTCAGGAAATTTTCTCGAAACAATGCCTGAAGAAGGCCCACAGCATCATGAAGGACAAAACACACACCCCAGCCACGAGCTGTTCTCTCTCTTACTGTCTGGCAGACGGTATCATGAGGTCTGATACCAACAGGCTCAGAGACAGTTTCTATCTACACTGAACAAATAGCTTATTTCTCTCAAATTTTGTGCACAAATTTGCTTACACCCCTGTAAGTGAGCATTTAACCTTCGCCAAGATAATCCACCCACCTGACAGGTGTGGTATATCAAGAATCTGATTAAACAGCATGATCATTACACAGGTGCAACTTGTGCTGGGGAAAATAAAAGGCCACTCTAAAATGTGCAGTTTTGTCACACAACACAATGCCAAAAATGGCTCAAGTTTTGAGGGTGCATGTAATTGGCATGCTGACTGAAGGAATGTCCACCAGAGCTGTTGCCTTAGAATTGAATGTTAATTTCTCTACCATAAGCCGCCTCCAACGTCGTTTTAGAGAATTTGGCAGTACCTCCAACTGGCCTCACAATCGCAGACCACATGTAAAAACGGCAGTCCAGGACCTCCACATTCGGCTTCTTCGCCTGCGCGATTATCTGAGACCAGCCACCCAGACAGTTTATGAAACTGTGGGTTTATAATAAATTATTTATATGCAAATTATAATAAATTATAATAAATTATTTATATGCACAGCATGGCGTGAAATGGAACTGTTAAATTATACGCAATGTCTAAATCTGGTTTCTATATGGCCTCTGCATGATGAATCCTCAACGCTCAAGGTGGAGACAGAAAGCCCATCTCAGTATGGTCCACAATTCACAATGCCTGTCATTTTATCATGGTCACTTTCTTCTTGTGACAGGTAGTCCTATGCTACAGTAATATAAAGACAGAATGCCTGTCTAGTTTACCCTGTCTAGTTGCCTGTCTAGTTTACCCATCTCCATCTGACTTTATTTGTAAAGAATATCTTTTGTTTTGTTTTAATCACTCGATTAAAGTTGCTTTAAATCAGTGCACTCTCTCGCAGTCTTTCTCTCTCTCCATCAACTCCATTCAAATTGCATCCAAAATAGATAATCCTGTTCTAGATTGATATATAGACATACAGTACCAGTCAACAGTTTGGACACACCTACTCATTCAAGGGTTTTTCTTTATTTTTACTATTTTCTATGTTGTAGAACAATAATGAAGACATCAACACTATGAAGTAACACATATGGAATCATGTAGTAACCAAAAAAGTGTTAAACAAATCAACATATATTTTATATTTGAGATGCTTCAAAGTAGCCATCCTTTGCCTTGATGACAGCTTTGCACATCTGCTGCACCAGAATCGTATGTCACGTCCCGCTTTATCATGGTCTGAATGATGTGCTTAATTCCAAGCCATATAATACAGTATAATACAATACAGTTCAGTAATACAGTTCACGCTCAAAAAGGTTAGCCTACTGGAGCTAGTTTCATTTATTTACCCGAGCATATAGTTAGCTACATCTATGGACTTTTATGTTTTTCTGTCATGTGTAATGTATCATTTAGCCTATCCTATTGGACAATGGCACAATAATTTGCCGTTTTTTGGGCTTGGGCTCATTAAATGTCTTTATTGTAGGGCTCATAAAATGTTTATAATATATGGCTCATCAGGCTTCAGGTAGCATCAGGCTTGAATTTTAGATCAAAGCTCTATTCAATTCCAGACATAGGCCTATTTATATGCTTTCTAAGCTTTTAAATGACACTTTGGTTTTGGAGGGAAATACCGGGTTACCCGGGAGAAAAGTGATTTATTCTCAGGATGAAACATGTAAAATACCGGGAAAATATTCAAGCCTATTTTATGCTCACCAGACATGTCACCCATTGAGTATGTTTCAGATGCTCTGGATTGACGTGTACGACAGCGTATTCCAGTTCCCGCCAATAGCCAGCTACTTCGCAAGGCCAATGAAGAGGAGTGGGACAACATTCCACAGGCCTGATCAACTCTATGTGAAATAGATGAGGAAAATGGTTTTCTTATCCACACCCCTACCTTAATTTTTTAGGTATCTGTGAACCACACATGCATATCTGTATTCCCAGTCATGTGAAATCAGTAGTTTAGGGCCTAATTTATTTATTTCAATTGGCTGATTTCCTTATATGAACTGTAACTCAGTAAAATCTTTGAAATTGCTGAATGTGCATTTATATTTTTGTTCAGTATACAAGCCATCAGACTCCTGAACACTTGCACTGGACTGACTACCTGCTCTGATACTCCACACCTTAGCACACATGCCCTCACACACACACACACACAGACACACACACACACACACACACACAGACACACACACACACACACACACACACACACACACACACACACACACACACACACACACAACACACACACACACACACAAATGAAAGTTGTGAATAAACTGTGTTTAATAAGTGATAAGTAGTAATGGGCAGTCACGACCATCATGGGACTTGTATTAATTGTTTTATTCTGTGTTGTTACATCATTCAACCCACATAATGCATAGAGCATTTAATGTTTAAAAAAAAGTGGTTCTCAAACCTCTCCTCGCGGACCCCCAGCCATTCTATGGATTTGATCTATTCCAGAGCTAGCACACCTGATTCAACTTGACAACTAATCATCAAACCTTTGATTAGATTAATCAGGTGAGCTACAGTAGTTCAGGGCTAAAACAAAATTGTGAAAGTCTGGAGGTCCTAAAGGACAGATTTGAGAACCACTGCTCTGATGACATCTGCGATGATTACCTGTTTGATTACATGTTAACTTGCATGACCTGCATTTGAAGTTGCATGTGATTGTATCCACTCCTAGGTAAACAAAGAGCTTTCTGATTCCAATCTGCGCGCACTACTTTTCATGATGCGGCCGGGAAACGGGTCTATATATATATATATATATGTTTGTCAATTGTATTACAGAGGGTGGAGTACACAGAGGTTGTGATTACAGTTTTTTCCAACTGCTTACACACAATCTTTTCATGTCACACGATTTTTGAAACCTCTCACTCAAAGTGCAAAACTACACACCAAATATCCAAAACCATAAGCTATTTCTCAGCCTTTGACTCAGTTGTCAATTACATAAAACACTTTTTTCAAAACACTACACACAATTCTCTACCTAAAACACAAAAATCGATCAGGAAGTGACTTGCTTTCCTTTTCCAAACACAACCAATGAAAATGCTACACTTATTCACCAGGTCACACACACACTCCTCACATGTGCAAACACTAATTGCTTAACTGATCACTAACCAATCACTGCTTTACTGTAGTATAGGCCTATAAATAGGTCAAAGGTCAGATTACCTGTTTTGAACAATGGATGCCAACAATGGACAGAGAGCAAGAGGAGTAGGAGGGAGAGGCAGGGGACACCAACGAGGACAAATTCAAAGACGAAGAGTTGGAGGAGGAGGAAGAGGAAGAGGAAGAGGAAGAGGAAGAGGAAGAGGAAGAAGAGGACGAGGGCAAAGTAGAGAAGGAAGGAGAGCCATCTCTGATGAGATTAAGGCAACACTTGTTGATCATGGGATCAACCACGGTTTGACCATGAGAGGCTGGACTGAGAGTCCAGCCCAACTTGAGTCGATTTACAGTGGTGTCCATAATTCGAACCTTCAGAAATAAGAACAGGTATGCAACTATCTAATGACTATTTTAGCATTACAGTAATGTACTGTAAAATATGTATGACTGCATAGTATTGCATAAACATTTGTAACTCTAAGCCATCCATTTACTGCACTGCATTGAATGAATGAGGTTGGTTATCATGCTGTACTACATGTTTTTGTACATTGTTTACAGTTCCTATGCTGAACACATACTGTGTTTGAATTCTGTACAGAGTGGAAAGGCAAAGACATCATGGAGGGCGAGGAGGCTTGTTTACAGATGTACAAGAGACTGCAATTATAAATATGGTTTTGGCCAACAATGCAATTAGGATTCGAGAGATAAGAGAGCATATCTTGAATAATGACACCATATTTAACAACATCAATGCTGTAAGCATGTCGACCATACAACGCATCCTCCAACGGCACCGAGTGACGATGAAACAACTTTACAAGGTGCCATTTGAGAGAAACTCTGACAGTCAAGAATATGCGACATGACTTTGTAGAGGTATGTATGCAACACTACTTCCAGTACTTCAGACATACCATATTTACTCATCTGTACATCCTTTTGTCTGTTACAGAGAGTATTGGAGCTGGATGCCCATGTAATTCGCCATTAATTTATTTATGTGGATGAGGTTGGCTTCAACCTCACCAAAACCAGGCGCTGCGGAAGAAATGTAATAGGACAGAGGGCAATTACCAATGTCCCTGGACAACGTGGGGGTAATATAACTATGTGTGCTGCCATCACTCAAAACGGGGTCCTCCATCACACTGGGTCCGTACAACACCGGCCATATGCTCACTTTTCTGGATGCAATTTACACTATGCTTGTCCCTGATCCAGATCAGGAGCCTGCTAGATTTGTGGTTTTATGGGACAATGTTAGTTTTTACCGGAAGGTTCTGGCCCAAAACTGGTTTGCCACCCATCCACAATTTGTAGTTTTGTACCTACCCCCATATTCACCTTTTCTAAATCCCATAGAGGAATTCTTCTCAGCCTGGCGCTGGAAAGTGTATGATCGCCAACCCTATGCCCGCATGCCGCTTCTCCAGGCAATGGAGGACGCATGTGGGGACATAGAGGTTGCCTCTGTCCAAGGTTGGATACGCCATGCTAGGAGATACTTCCCTCAATGTTTGGCAAGAGAACTTATCTTGTGATGTGGACGAAGTATTGTGGCCAGATCCAGCCCGGAGAAGAGATGAAGCGTAGCTTAGCACTGGTGACTGCCCCGGGACCCCCCTACCAATTCCTGGACTGCCCCCCCGGGACCCCACACACACAATTGTGTTCTTTACTGTATTCTAAAGAATATACTTTTGGTTTACATATGTTTATGGTTTTGTTGTATGCTACTGTATACAACAGTAATGTTTGGCCTAATAAATATTTTCTGTTTCTACATTGCATTGGTGTTTACAGTGTACTTGTTACCCCTCTCAGCAGATTACTTTCACTGTAGAACATTGTATTGAACTGTAGATATAAGCCTATGAAAGACCAAAGAGCTTTAGATTTAGAACAACAGTGTTTACATGGTATATCCAAAAATGTACTATTATGAAAGCAGTGTTGGCCATTTGATGCAAATGCTTCATTCTGACATGTGTTTATGGCATTTTGAATGCAGTGTTACATTTTGAAGGAGATGTGAGGCATTTTGCATTTTGTGTGTGCAGTTTTGGAAATTGTGTATAGTTTTGAAAAAAGGAGAGTTTTTTTTCAAACGTGTGTAAGCAGTTGGAAAAAACTAAGTTGCTGTGTGAGGAAGTTCATGTCATATTTTTATTAATTTTTTTCCCCCTCTTTGTGTGAAACTAGTTTTAACTTGGAAGTGGGTGGATGTGTCACATCCTGACCAGTAAAAGGGGTTATTTGTTATTGTAGTTTGGTCAGGGCGTGGCAGGGGTGTTTTGTGTGTTTTGGGTTTTGTTCTGTTATTCTATTTCTGTGTTTATCTAGCTTTTCTATTTCTATGTTGGGGTTTTGGAACAACCTCCAATTAGAGGCAGCTGGTTGTCGTTGCCTCTAGTTGGAGGCCATATTTAAGTGGGTTAGTTTTCTCTTGTGTTTGTGGGTGGTTGTTTCCTGTTTAGTTTGAGCACCTTACGGGACTGTTTTTGTCGTTTTTGTGTAAGTGTTTTGTTTTTCCTTCTAATAAAAGATAAATATACCCGCTGCAGTTTGGTCCACTCCATACGACGAACGTTACAGGATGATACAAATCAATGAGCATATACATATAACTCTGTGTTTATACTGTGTGTGTCTATGGGTGTGTGTTTAGTGTGTTTATACTGTGTGTGTGTGTCTATGGGTGTGTGTTTAGTGTGTTTAGTGTAACAGTCAATGAATAAAAGGATAAGAAGCTACACAGACTGATTGTTATCAAGCCCAGTCTAAATAATAATAGTAATTTGGTGGGTGCTTATATTTGTCCTATTTCACATATATACATGTGGTTTAATACACGTGTGAATTGGAAATGTTTTTTTCACATCCCACTCTCCCTGAGACACCCTCGGAGAGTGGGGTCATGGACAGGATCCGCCATTCAATGCAACCTAGGAGCAATTAGGGTTAAGTGCCTTGTTCAAGGGCATATCGGCAGATTTTTCACCTTGTCGGCTCTGGGATTCAAACCTTTCGGTTACTGGCCCAAAGCTCTAATCACTAGGCTACAGTACCTGCCGCCTCTCATCAGCGCCTCCTCTAATAGACAGTAACCTGACATCTCGCGTATAAAAAAAAAAACAGAAGCGCAAATCGACAAATTAACACTGGGGTCATTCAATTACAGTTACTACCTTGGCCACATTCTTAAAAACCATGGAAACCACATGTATTTTGTCCATGAAGTGCGACAATGGGAACTCTTTTCTGATTAGATGCCTAAATGAATTAGATTTCATTTCCTGAGCAAAATTACCAATCTGAATGCCCAGAATGGTCGTGGAATGAACTGAAAGTCAACTCTGCAGTGAAAAAACAAATGTTGTGCAACTGTATTGACTCTGTTTCTGAACTGGTTAACCCTGGCTATGAACTTCCTTCTTTCATCACACTGGCTGACACCCTTTGAACCCATTATGAAAAATTACGTTTGGATTAAGTTTCAAATTGACAACGTCTTTCCTTGAACTAGAAACACTTTAAGGAATACCGGAAAACCCCCACAGACGGAAAGACAGAGTAGAGTATTGGTAGGAAGGAGAGAGAGAGAGAGGCAGAGTGGGGGAGGGAGGAAAGAAACAGGACTGAATTGGAGAGGTTCGCTTACTATTGCCCACCGCCCAAAGTCTCTCTTCCTGGAACTGCAGCATCTGATAGGTGAAGCCCATCCCCTCCTGACCAATGAGGTTCTTGCAGGGCACGCGCACGTCATCGAAGAAGACCTCGGCTGTGTCGGAAGACATCCCCATCTTGAAGATCTTGCGAGCGATGTGAACCCCTGCGAGGGAAACAACGGAGAGAGAGATGGAGCATCATCATGTGTGTCGGGTGGGACACCAGAGGCTATGAGCTTGCTCCCTAATGGAATGACACAGCAGAGTGAAATGACAATGTAATCCCTTGGTTTTAGGACACTGGCATCTGCCAAGAGCACTGAAAATTGGAGTAATCAGAGGTACTGTATAAAAACAATGTTAATATCTACAGTGTCTTCAGAAAATATTCACACCTCTTGACTTTTTCCACATTTTCTTGTGTTATACCTTGACTTTAAAATGGATTCAATTGTGATTTTTTTGGTCACTGGCCTACACACAATACCCGATAATGTCAAAGTGGAATTATGTTTTTCAAAATTTTTACAAATAAATTACTGCTTTTGGACTGTGATGTGATTCTAATTCCAGTTTGTCAGTTCCAGTTTTATCCTGATCCATGGAGCCACAGCTTAAAAACAGAGGATATTAGAAACAGATCATCTTGGATCCATGACACTGTATGATCTAAACCCAATATGACGCCAAGTTCTGTAGAATAACCTTTTCCAAACAACTGTGATCCACCCACTTTTCCGGCCTGAGTGGTTGAGTTCTTACTGAGAAACTCCTTCTTCAGCTCTTCTGAGCCAAACCTACAGTACCACAACATACAGAGACAGTGGTGTTGAAGAGCTGTTCAAGTAACTGTTCCGGTAGACTTCCGGTCATTGCTCTAATGCAGTAGCTCACAAACTACCTTCAACTTCTTTCAAACTGCACGTGGAGACATACAAATGGAATTCATTAGTTTATCTTAGTAGAAAGCGGGCTTAATGCCAAAATCCCTTTAAGCTTATTTTGCAATGTACAATGAATAGCTGATTGACTTATCATGAATAACATGATCTATGTATTTAAACATCTGTATTAGAATACTTCTAGAAGACACTGAGCCCTAGTTTTGGATTGTTGGTGTTGGTGTTGCATCAGATGAGTAGGTGGTCTGTAATGGTGTCTTCTCAAAAGCTTGACTTTATAAATGTTTATGTGTGTGTAATAAACAGAGGCTAATAACCATAGAGATTAAAATAAACATTCTTCATTAGCTCATAAAGAAAACAGCATGCCTATGTGCCAGATCGGTGCAGTATATACCTTACCTCGCCAGGGCAGGTGTTGCCATATCAGTCTGGACTCCGATGGCCATGGGGATACCTCCACAGCGGATGTTGCACAGCTTATCTGACACGGCAATACTGTAGCTGAAGTCCAGGCCTAGGCCTCCATACTCTGCACAGCACACATAAACACAAACACCCTCTTATAGGAATAGTTCACCCCGGACACATAACATACAAACTCCCTCTTAAAAGGGATAGTTCACCCCGGACACATAACATACAAACACCCTCTTAAAGGGATCATTCACCCAGGACACATAACATACAAACACCCTCTTAAAGGGATAGTTCACCTAGGACACATAACATACAAACAACCTCTTAAAGGGATCGTTCACCCAGGACACATAACATACAAACTCCCTCTTAAAAGGGATTGTTCACCTAGGACACATAACATACAAACACCCTCTTAAAGGGATCGTTCACCCAGGACACATAACATACAAACACCCTCTTAAAGGGATAGTTCACCCACATTACAAAAAACATATTTGTTTTCTTTACCTTGTAAGCAGTCTATGGACATCGTAAGACAGCAAGCCATGCTTTTAGTTCACCGAGCCACTGTCTCCAAATGCTAACTTTTTAGCATTTGCGGCACAAATCCAATGCTAAATTAGCATTTTCTTCATGTCCAAATCACCTTAAAGTAACTTAATTGCACTATGCAAACAATGAAATATACTTTAGCATATCCTAGTAACCTGGGTGACCGGCAACCTAATAAGCAAGGCTTGGAATGTATGTAAATGTGCTGTAAAGTGACACAGAAAATAGAATACATTCAAAAGGATTTCTGTTTTTCTTGAAAAGTATAAGATCATTGGTGTATCATGACAGTTATGTAAATTGTCCTTTCAGGTAAGACATCAGGGCTTTAAAGATTCTGACCAAATTCACATTCACATCACAATGTGAGTCATAGATCTGTCATTGTCATTGAAGGCAAGTCTAAGAAGCGGTAGATCTGTTCTATGTACGCTTTTTCTATGTTTCCCGTTCTTAAGTCTTTTACCTTCGGTTTTGTACACCAGCTTCAAACTACCGAACATACAATATTTTTAGTTATTGAAAATATATTTAATAGCGGTTTAGATGGTACAATGATCCTCTACACTATACATTGCTTGTTTTGTCACATAAACGGAAATTAGGTGAACTATTAGAATTTTAGCAACCAGGAAATGGCAGAGCGATTTCTGCATATTGCACCTTTAATAACACAGTGTTAAACCATCTAACTGTCGGTGATCTCGCAGAGGGAACTCCACACCTCCCCCTTTCTTTTCTCTTCATTATCTGTTACCTAACACAGCTTGAAATGAGTGGGCACTTTCCACACAAGACAGAGAGCGCTGAAGGCCAACTAGCAATCTTTTAAATGTTCAGTAAAGTTAATCTATGTTAATGCACCCATTTTATGTTTCAATAGAGAATTTCTCTGCAGTTCTGGTCTGATGCCCATATATTTGTCAAGCTATCTGAACAAAATGCTTTAATGTAAAACAAGAAAAACAATAGCAAATTGGGCATTTTACATTAGCCAACTAGCTCTAATCTGCCGAATGGAACCAGACAGTAATTCAATGGGAAAATGACAACAGTCCGACAGCTCTGTCAGATTTCATAACATCACAAACACCAACTAAACATCAGACGCGAGATAAAAAGACACAAACAGACACTAATGATGACGAGGATGAATAACTACAAGAACATTTTGACACCAGAGAGTTTTATCCTCTCCTCTCCAGCCAGAATGATCAGATTCACCTGCCAAATGTCTTTCAGAATGTTGCAGCCAGGGGAAAAACTGTGTGGCGATAAATGTGTGACAGGCCTGGGACCCCGTTGAGGATAATATTGACAGTTGGAAATGCAGAAGTTTCGACAGAGTTTTAGCAAAATAGCTGGGCGTGGTAGTGGAGCAACGGAAAGCAAACAATGTCAGCCATAGATATCTCTTACATGTGTGTCGTTACAGGACGGGATTCCACTATAGCACAACAATGACCCACTTACAACAAACAACAACTTTAAAGGCTTAATGAAGCCTTCATTAGCCCTTTATAAGGTCTACAAAGCCCTTCATAAGGTATACATAAGGACTACATAACTGCATTATAAGCCCCTCTTCAGCAAAATGAGCAGTAACAACGTTAAAGTGGCGTTAGAGAGACGTAACAAATCCAACCGTTTAATTGGCCGCGACTCCAGTGTTCCCATGACTTTCAATGAGAATGCTACAGTATGTAAATTAGAATCCCAAAAAGTAAGTGTGCTCAAAATCACTTCATTTAGGATAAGAATAACGAGTTATCAGTATAGTATGTGTAATATTATTATATTATTACTAAATGACTGAGAGAGAGAGAGTAGAGGGCACTGAGGAGTGATACAGTAGCTAAAGTCAGGGTAACATAACATTGGACCATCATAACAGAACTATCAGAAAAATGCTGGCCAGTGGAAAACCCAGCTGGGTTGCCAAGCCTCATCAGTCGGGTCAGAGACGGGCCAATGTCAGAGGCTGAATTTTGGATCCCACTGTCCTGTCTGAGGGTGGAATAACATCACAAACGCGCGTGCGTGCGCACACACACACACACACACACACACACACACACACACACACACACACACACACACACACACACACACACACACACACACACACACACACACACACACAGGGAGGGAGAGGTCATCCATGTTCTGCTCCCCGTTGCCTGTGCAACACTTCCTGTTCTGGTTCTAGTGTGTTTCACTGTTATCCTGCCTTTCCTTATGTCCTTATGGAAGAAAATGAATCTTATGGAAGAAAATGAATCTTATGTCTCCAAACTTGGATATGATTTGTAAAAACTAGAGTGGGCCGTGGCCGCTGGATAGATAAGTAGCCGAAATGTGATTGTTTCATACGTTGATACTATCTCCCAAGGTTTTGTTTTGCACTGTATTACAGCTCCAAGAGATGTTCCAAGAAATTAAAAGCTTTGAAATAGTTGGAGCTGCTTTAAGTTCGGAGCTTGCCAGCTTGGTATTGCCTTTGAGCCCTAGAACTCTCATTCCATTGGGTGACTCCCAGAGTAGTAACACTCCACATTCTCACCACAGTCATGTTTGCATTCCAAATGACTCCTGCACTCTACGTCCCTCATCGTTCTCAGCTAAGTCTTTGCCGTCATCTGAAGATAAGGATGTGTCATCTGTATTTGACATTTTAAATCCCTCAGTGGCTATCTCTTCTGTGAAAACCATTCCCAGTCTACCTGATATTTCTCCATCCCAGCAGTGCAGTGCTAAGCCTCCTAGTCCTCTTCCATTCCAATCAATCTAACCAGACTCATAACAGCACACTTTGAGAGCTTGCCGCTTTAGTCAATGTTTTAGCATAGACAAGCTTTATATTGGGGACAGACCTGATCTCTATTGTACAGCCATTCAAGGTAACACAGAAGATACTACTAACAATTTGGAAATGATTACATTAGAGTAGATCAGGCAATACATACCAGAGAAATGTCTGGAGGCACATTTCGGGAGACCGACATTTTACAATTTAGTATTCCGAGGAAAACTACAGAGATAAAACTGACAAACCACTTAGGCTACAGTGTTGTGGCATTCTTACAGTGTGAATGACATGCCAAACCACAGAAATATGTTTTTGCCGGAGGACATGACTGAGGGCAACACTCCTCTGTGCTGTGTTCGACTGGCCATGCACAGAAGTGTAAGAAGGTAAATAGATGTTCTGGGATATGCCCACAAGGCTTGTGATTGACAGGCCCTCTTGGATATGGGCATGTAAGCTAGTGCGAGAGAGAGAGATTCCGAATTCCTGTAATGTTGGTTCAGATAAAATCTAGGTTCCAAAAAGTGTATCCTCGACTCCCGTTGACTTCTGCAATATACAGTACCAGTCAAAAGTTTGGACACACCTACTCATTAAAGGATTTTTCTTTATTTTTACTATTTTATACATTGTAGAATAATAGTTAAGACATCAAACAATGAAATAACACATATGGAATCATGTAGTAAGCAAAACATATTATTTATATTTGAGATTCTTCAAATAGCCACCCTTTGTCTTGATGACAGTTTTGCACACTCTTGGCATTCTCTCAACCAGCTTCATGAGGTAGTCACCTGGAATGCATTTCAATTAACAGGTGTGCCTTGTTAAAAGTTAATTTGTTGAGTTTCTTTCCTTCTTAATGTTTTGAGCCAATCAGTTGTGTTGTGACAAGGTAGGGGTGGTATACAGAAGACAGCCCTATGGTAAAATATCAAGTCCATATTATGGCAAGAGCAGCTCAAATAAGAAAAGAGAAATGCCAATCCATAATTTCTTTTAGACATGAAGGTCAGTCAATTCGGAACATTTCAGGAACTTAGAGAATGTTTCTTCAAGTGCAGTTGCAAAAACCATCAAGCGCTATGTTGAAACTGGCTCTCATGAGGACCGCCACAGGAAAGGAAGACCCAGAGTTACCTCTGCTGCAGAGGATAAGTTCATTAGAGTTACCAGCCTCAGAAATTGCAGCCCAAATAAATGCTTCACAGAGTTCAAGTAACAGACACATCTCAACATCAACTGTTCAGAGGAGACTGTGTGAATCAGGCCTTCATGGTCTAATTGCTGCAAAGGAACCCCTACTAAAGAACCCCAATAATAATAAGAGACTTGCTTTGGCCAAGAAACACGAAATCTGTGGAGGAAATCTGTCTTTTGGTCTGATGAGTCCAAATTTGTGATTTTTGGTTCCAACCGCTGTGTCTTTGTGAGACACAAGTAGGTGAACGGATGATCTCCGCATGTGTGGTTCCTACCGTGAGGAAGAGGTTTGATGGTGTGGGAGTGCTTTGCTGGTGACACTGTCTGTGAAGTATTTCAAATTCAAGGCACACTTAACCATCATGGCTACCACAGCATTCTGCAACGATATGCCATCCCATCTGGTTTGCGCTTAGTAAGACTATCATTTGTTTTTCAGAAGGACAATGAACCATCACACTTCCAGGTTGTGTAAGGGCTATTTGACCAAGAAGGAGAGTGATGGAGTGCTGCATCAGATGACCTGGCCTCAACAGTCACCTGACCTCAACACAATTGAGATGGTTTGGGATAAGTTGGACTGCAGAGTGAAGAAGAAGCAGCCAACAAGTGCTCAGCATTTGTGGGAACTCCTTCAAGACTGTTGGAAAAGCATTCCAGTTGAAGCTAGTTGAGAGAATGTCAAGAGTGTACAAAGCTGTCATCAAGGCAAAGGGTGGCTACTCTGAAGAATCTAAAATCTAAAATATATTTTGATTTGTTTTAAGTCTTTTTTGGTTACTACATGATTCCATATGTGTTATTTCATAGTTTTGATGTCTTCACAATTATTCTACAATGTAGAAAATAGTAAAAATAAAGAGAAACCCTTGAATGAGTAGGCGTGTCCAAACTTTTGGCTGGTACTGTATAGCTACAATAATAGCACAAATAGGTCTAACAGCTTATCCCTATCAGTGCCACATTTGGGCTATTAGCAATACGTGTCTCATCTCAGCGGTGTCTCTTACAGTGTAGGCTAAACCACAAAGGGGTTATCTAATATACCATCTGGTAATATGGTGTGTCTGGGACAGCCTTCCTAGTCCCCGTTCTTTCTAATCCAGCTGTTAATGCTGAAGGGCTTTGTAGTCAACACTCTCCTCTGACCTAGCTAGATTTACGAGCCAATTTCCCTACAGGGCCCACGACCTACGACACCCACTGCATTACTCGCTTTGTTAAAGAAGTAGTTGACTTCAAAATCAACGTTTGTTAGATGTTTTGACATCTAGGGCGACTAATGTCGAGATGAGTTCTCGTTTCTATTAATTTGGTGTATTATATACTGTATTTGGATCGAGATTGGTGTGTAGTGAGACTTGAACGAATCTCGCCCACTTTTGAGGTCTGAAAACATCTTGGCAAAACTACATCTTGGAATGAATCATCATTTTAAATCCTCAAACTTCTTATACATATCATATACACTGAACAAAATTATAAACGCAACATGTAAAGTGTTGGGCCCGTGTTTCTTGAGCTGAAATCCAAAATCCCAGAAAAGTTATATTTGCACAAAAAGCTTATTTCACTCAAATGTTATGCACAAATTTGTTTACATCCCTGTTAGTTAGCATTTTTCCTTTGTCAAGATAATCCACCCACCTGACAGGTGTGGCATATCAAGAAGCTGATTAATCAGCATGATCATTAAACAGGTGCTCCTTGTGCTGGGGACAATTAAAGGCCACTCTAAAATGTGCAGTATTGTCACACAACACAATGCCATAGATGTTTCAAGTTTTGAGGGAGCGTGCAATTGGCATGCTGACTGCAGGAAAACATATACACTATATACACTGCTCAAAAAAATAAAGGGAACACTAAAATAACACATCATAGATCTGAATGAATGAAATAATCTTATTAAATACTTTTTTCTTTACATAGATGGGTGGGGGAAGGTAGGTTGGGGGATGGTGCAAGGGGGGAGGGGGTCAACTGTCCTCCCTGTACTCAAAGAGGCCAACGTCATGACAACACTGAGCACATGTGACAGACGTGACATAGTCTGGAGACGCCGTGGAGAACGTTCTGCTGCCTGCAACATCCTCCAGCATGACCGGTTTGGCGGTGGGTCAGTCATGGTGTGGGGTGGCATTTCTTTGGGGGGCCGCACAGCCCTCCATGTGCTCACCAGAGGTAGCCTGACTGCCATTAGGTACCGAGATGAGATCCTCAGACCCCTTGTGAGACCATATGCTGGTCCGGTTGGCCCTTGGTTCCTCCTAATGCAAGACAATGCTAGACCTCATGTGGCTTGAGTGTGTCAGCAGTTCCTGCAAGAGGAAGGCATTGATGCTATGGACTGGCCCGCCCGTTCCCCAGACCTGAATCCAATTGAGCACATCTGGGACATCATGTCTCGCTCCATCCACCAATGCCACGTTGCACCACAGACTGTCCAGGAGTTGGCGGATGCTTTAGTCCAGGTCTGGGAGGAGATCCCTCAGGAGACCATACGCCACCTCATCAGGAGCATGCCCAGGCGTTGTAGGGAGGTCATACAGGCACGTGGAGGCCACACACACTACTGAGCCTCATTTTGACTTGTTTTAAGGACATTACATCAAAGTTGGATCAGCCTGTAGTGTGGTTTTCCACTTTAATTTTGAGTGTGACTCCAAATCCAGACCTCCATGGGTTGATAAATTGGATTTCCATTGATTATTTTTGTGTGATTTTGTTGTCAGCACATTCAACTATGTAAAGAAAAAAGTATTTCATAAGATTATTTCATTCATTCAGATCTAGGATGTGTTGTTTTAGTGTTCCCTTTATTTTTTTGAGCAGTATATATACCACAATATGGCAGCTTCTCACTTCCACATATTCATTGGAGTGGGCCAAAGCCAGAATTACATGCTAAGCACTCCTTAAAGCTGTAATGTGTACGTTTTTGGGTGACCTGACCAAATTCACATTAAAATGGGAGATATAGATCTGTCACTCTCATTGAAAGAAGTGGTAGATCTGTTCTATGTGCGTTATTTCTATTTTTCCTTTGGCGTCTTTTACTTTTGATTTTGTACACCTGCTTCAAACAGTTAAAAATATTTTGGTTATGGAAAATATATTTCACAGTGGTTTAGATGGTACAATGACTCTATACTTGCTTGTTTTGTCACATAAACTGAAATTAGGCGAACTATTACAATTTTATGAAAATGCGGGAAATGGCGGAGCGATTTCTGCATAGTGCACCTTTAACTTTTCTAATGAAAATGAAGAGTAATCTTAGGCCTATTTCATCTTGAGTCTTGTATGCAATGAAATAATTCCTAAACTTAATTTTCTCACGCTAGACCTTGAGAGCTTCTTTTGTTGACTTTTGATGAAGTAGTTTGACACATCGGGCACTCAGGGGCCTATGAGGAACCCATTATTACTTGCTACTGCTCTATCTATCGAGACCCTTTCACGAGGAATGAGGCTTCACCATACAGAAGCACAATAGACTTCCGTTGCTCCTTGTCTCACTCCGATTCAGGTGATTGTTCATGAAAACACAAAATTAATTAAACCATCTACGTCGTCTGAAATGAGTCATCCTCTTCTCTTCAAAGGGAAGTGCATTTAACCGACAACGTTTTTAAGAAGGGAGACGGTGAAATAGGTTAAGCATAATTTTCTGTAAATGAATCAGAATCAGGCAAAGAAATATCTCAGAACTCAGAAAAAGTTTAATGAGTAATGACAGAAGAAGAGGAAATAATTTGGAGAAAAAAGGGAAGTGTGTAGTTCGTACCAACTGGTTTGTTGACACCCAGAAACCCAGCTTTTCCAATGAGTTTGAAGACTTTGTGGGCAATGCTACCCATTGGTCCACATAGGTGTTGATCTCCTGGTCGATGATTTATGACACAGACAAGGAAAGAGGGAAAGGTGACATACACATGGACATGGAATTGTGCAACATTTGCCCATTATTATTTTCTAAATTCTTCAAGCTCTGTCATTGGTTGTTGATCATTGCTAGGTAACCATTTTCAGGTCTTGCCATAGATTTTCATGTAGATTTAAGTCAAAACTATAACTTGGCCACGCAGGAACATTCACTTTCTTCTTGGTAAGCAACTCCAGTGTAGATGTTACCTTATATTTTAGATTATAGTCCTGCTGAAAGGTGAATTCATCTCCCAGTGTCAGGTGGAAAGCAGACTGAACCAGGTTTCCTCTAGGATGTTGCCTTTGCTTAGCTCCATTCCGTTTCTTTTTTATAATGAAAAACTCTCCGGTCCTTAACGATTACAAGCATACCCATAACATGTTGCAGACACCACTATGCTTGAAAATATGGAGAGTGGTACTCAGTAATGTGATCTATTGGATTTGCCCCAAACATAACACTTTGTATTCAGGACAAAAAGTGAATTGCTTTGTCACATTTTTTGCAGTATTACTTTAGTGCCTTGCTGCAAACAGGATGCATGTTTTGGAATATTTGTATTCTGTACAGTATTCTTTTCACTCTGTCATTAGGTTAGTATTGTGGAGTAACTACAATGTTGTTGATCCATCCCCAGTTTTCTCCTATCACAGCCATTAAACTCTGTAACTGTTTTGCGCGTGCTACTTCCCACATATTTATTACAGTCAGGTGAATAAAAGTCCATTCAAAATATGAATAGGCTTTTTCTCCACTGTCAACAAGCCTTTATGAAATATTGCAGTTTCACAAGACTGCAGATAGAGACAGGTTAAGCCTCTGACCATATAGCCTAGCTCCACCAAACCCAATACAAATTCTTGTCATTCCAGACAAATAGAGCAACAATCATATAGTTTGAGAATAACAATAGATGTTTGCATCTAACAATGTTAGCCAAACATAAAATCTAATTTCCCAATAGAGTCACCCTAATACTAACTGTACCAGTTGCAGTATACCAGCTACATGGACATACAGTACAGATATTTGTGCAGGCATTGAGTAGCATGAGATGGAAGCGGTTCACAACATTAGACCCTACAAATAGAGCGACAGTAATATATTTGCATCATGAATGAAGACTTTTCTTAGGGAGTGAAAGGATGAGGAGTGGAACACTCCCATTGTTGAGAAATGGGAGTTCCAACAGAGCCTTGGTACCACAGGCCCCTCCCAAATGGCACCCTATTCCCTACATAGTGCACTATTTTTGACTAGGTCCCATAGGGCTCTGGTCAAAAGTAGTGCCGTATATACGGAATATGGTGCTATTTGGGATGTAACCCAGGAAAAATGTTGATTTGTTCTTCCAAATAGTATTCAGCTGGAAAAGTACTTAAAAAGACACTATCAATATCCCACATTTCTCTGGTAACTCAACAGCTTCTTAGGGGAAGATGATTTGCCTACATGCTTTGATGCTGACCTCATTGGCAATGACAAACAACATGATGAGGTGTTTAAATGCACTGTCACTTTTAATGTCCAAAAGAGTCAACAGACCCTTGACAAACCCGCCTATCAATCTGCTTTCAAGCATTGCTTGTGTGGTAGAGAAAATTAAAAGCAATTAAAACCACCATAATTATGAAGTTAATGGGGGAAAATGACAAATTTAGTCTAATGTAACTTCCTTCAGTGCATAAGCCACTGTCAGGGGTCATGAGTCACTGTTCATAATGGAGTTTGTAATACAATCTTAAAATTCAGTCTTATTCAATTTGATTAAGTTCATAACCAAAGTAAAGCACAGGATCTGGCTTTCCGTGTGTGTTAGAAGGCATTTCAAGACAAATAAAAAACCTGTCAAGTGGTAAATGCACCCCAAAAAGTTATTTCCAGATTTCCGAAAGATTGTGCAAGAAGGGATACTAGGGCCCTATTAAGACTGTTAAATTTTTTGCCTGATTCCATTTAGTTTTTTCCCAAATACAGCTTCCTCCATTTAGTTTTTCCAGGTAAAAAAAATGTCCCAGTTTGTTCAGGTTTTTACTCTCCAAATCACACTTCTTTAATAGAAAAACAGCTACGTTTGGACATTCTAAGAACCCAATAAGGCTTAAATCACATCAGGAGACCACTGTTGAGGTCTGAGAAAAATGGGATAAATGTAGATTTTTGGGTGTAGTTACCAGTCAGACCTGGGCAATTCCAGTCCTGGGGGGCCTGATTGGTGCCACACTTTTCCCCCATCCCTAGCAAACACAGCTTACTTTAAATAATTGCCTTTTTAACTGAAGATCATGATTAGTTCATTATTGGAGGCAGGTGTGTTAGCTGGGGCAAAAGTGTGACACCAATCAAGCCCCCTGGAGTTGTCCAGGCCTGCTAATTGAAGCACACACCTACTGTAGCAAGAGGCTGTTGTTTAGCTGTGTTTTTGTAGCGCACATGTGATGTCAGAGTTTGCAAAACAAATACCCACTGCCAGGTAAGCAGAGCCTCGTGAAATTATGCAATTACATCCTGAGGTTTGTAGTTAGCATTTAAAGGTGCACTATGCAGAAATCGCTCCGCCATTTCCTGGTTACTAAAATTATAATAGTTAGCCTAATTTCAGCTGTTTGAAGCTGGTGTACAAAACCAAAAGTAAAAGACGCAAAAACTAAACTTGAGAATGAGAAGCATAGAAATAGAGCACATTGAACAGATCTACCACTTCTTAGACTTGCTTTCAATGAGAATGACAGATCTATAACTTACATTTCTACGTGAATTTGGTCAGGTCGCCCAAAATGCGACATATTGCAGCTTTAATTGAGAATGTTTTTGAGGAAGCCTTTCCATCTACCAGAAGACTGTTTTCATTAGCTAGCATAATCGCTAACAGCTACACAAAGTGGTAGACGCGTGCACCGCACACACATGGACAGGGACATTCTCATTACCTCTTAAGAAAGTGGCAGAAAATACGAATCCCTGATGCATTCTGTTCATATATGATAAACTTGGGCAAATTAATTAATTTGAAATACATTTACTCGATTCCCTAGTATGCTCAATACATTTTGGAATATTGTTGAATTCCGTTTTAATGTCTGAATTCCGTGATTCCGTCCAAGTTCTGCACACCACTTATTTTATAAGACCATAGGATCTGAACTTCTTATTTTCCAACATACACAGTAACGGCTCCTCTACCAGCCAAAAAAACAAACGTGTATAACAGGGCAACCAGATTTACACATTTTCTTTCTGGACTTCAGAACAATAACACTAAACACATTCCACTCACTTCAGAGGACTGCATGAGTTATAAGCCTGTCAGGTATAAAACACAGTATATGCTAATCAAAATCACAAACAGCAGCTATGAGCAGAGTACTGGTCCCCCTCTTCCTCTGCAATAAATGCTTCATTTCCCAAAGTTCAAATCCTCAGGAAGGCAAACGGGAGGATCTGCTAGGTCTTGGAAAGGGAAATGTTTATCTTTACTGGGACCCTAAATCATATACAGTGTATTCGGAAAGTATTCAGACCCCTTGACTTTTTCCACATTTTGTTACATTTACATTTTAGTCTTTTAGCAGACGCTCTTATCCAGGGCGACTTACAGTAGCGAATACATACATTTCATACATTTTTCTTTTCCGTACTGGTTCTAAAATTGATTCAATTGTTTTTTTTCTTCTCATCAATCTACACACAATACCCCAGGTTTTAAAAAACTGAAATATCACATTTAAATAAGTATTCAGACCCTTTACTCAGTACTTTGTTGAAGCACCTTTGGCAGTGATTACAGCCCTGAGTCTTCTTGGGTATGACGCTATAAACTTGGCACACCTGTATTTGGGGATTTTCTCCCATTCTTCTCTGTAGATCCTCTCAAGCTCTGTCAGGTTGGTTGGGGAGCGTTGCTGCACAGCTATTTTCAGGTCTTCCCAGAGGTGTTCGATCAGGTTCAAGTCCAGGCTCTGGCTGGGTCACTCAAGGACATTCAGAGACTTGTCCATAAGCCACTCCTGCATTGTCGTGGCTGTGTGCTTAGGGACGTTGTCCTGTTGGAAGGTGAACCTTCACCCCAGTCTGTGGTCCTGAGCACTCTGGAGCAGGTTTTTATCGAGGATCTCTCTGTACTTTGCTCCACTCATCTTTCCCTTGATCCTCACTAGTCTTCCAGTCCCTGCCGCTGAAAAACATCTACACAGCATGATGCTGCCACCACCATGCTTCACCGTAGGGATGGTGCCAGGTTTCCTCCAGATGTGACGCTTGGCATTCAGGACTAAGAGTTCAATCTTGGGTTCATCAGACCAGAGAATCTTGTTTCTCATGGTCTGAGAGTCTTTAGGTGCCTTTTGGCAAACTCCAAGTGGGCTGTAATGTGCCTTTTACTGAGGTGTGACTTCCGTCTGACGACTCTACCATAAAGGCCTGATTGGTGGAGTGCTGCAGAGATGGGGAACCTTCCAGAAGGACAACCATGTCTACAGAGGAACTCTGGAGCTCTGTCAGAGTGACCATTGGGTTCTTGGACACCTCCCTGACCAAGGCCCTTCTCCCCCGGCCCGCTCTAGGAAGAGTCTTGGTGGTTCCAAGCTTCTTCCATTTAAGAATGATGGAGGCGGGCCTCTTGAGTGGCGCAGTGGTTTAAGGCACTGCATCGCAGTGCTAGCTGTGCCACTAGAGAACCTGGTTCGAGTCCAGGCTCTGTCGCAGCCGGCCGCAACTGGGAGACCCATGGGGCGGCACACAATTGGCCCAGCGTCGTCCGGGTTAGGGGAGGGTTTGGCAGGCAGGGATGCTCTTATCCCATCGCAACTCCTGTGGTGGGCCGGGCGCAATGCACACTGACACGGTTGCAGGTGTACAGTGTTTCCTCTGACACATTGGTGCGGCTGGCTTCCGGGTTAAGCAGACATTGTGTCAAGAAGCAGTGCTGCTTGGCTGGGTTGTGTTTCGGAGGATGTATGGCTCTCGACCTTCGCCTCTCCCGAGTCCGTACGGGAGTTGCAGCGATGGGACAAGACTGTATCTACCAATTGGATACCACGAAATTGGGGAGAAAAAAGGGTAAAAGAATGATGGAGGCTGCTGTGTTTTTGGGGACCTTCAATGCTGCAGAAATGTTTTGGTACCCTTCCCCAGATTTGGGCTTCAACACAATCCTGTCTCGGAGCTCTACAGATAATTCCTTTGACCTCATGGCTTGTTTTTTTCTCTGACATGCACTGTCAACTGTGGGGCCTTATATAGACAGGTGTGTGCCTTTCCGAATCATGTCCAATCAAATAAATTTACCACAGATGGACTCCAATCAAATCTCAAGGATGATCGAAGGAAACAGGATGCACCTGAGCTCAATTTTGAGTCTCAAAGCAAATGGTCTGAAAACTTATGTAAATTAGGTTTTTATGTTTTTTCTAAAAACCTGTTTTTGCTTTGTCATTATGGTGCATTGTGTGTAAATTTATGAGGCACATTTTTTATTTAATCTATTTTAGAATAAGGCTTTAGCGTAACAAAATGGGGGAAAAGTCAAGGGGTCTGAATACTTTCTGAATGCACTGTACAAAGGTTATTGTTGACTGGTAGTGTTGCATACCAGAACAATTTCACACTGCAGAGCTGTGAATTGTGAGTCGGGGTCAAGAGCACTGTCAAGAACACTACTTTCCCCTGACACGGTTGTGTTTCAAACCTAGCTGTAACATCGGAGCAATTCCACAGTAACAGAATGAAGTTGAGACTCAGAATGTTCACTTTAAAATGTATGTCAAACAAAAACCAATGATTGAAAATGTAAACAAACAATACAACTCTATGCACAAGGACTACTTTTAAAAATATCCACTTTGGTAACAGAATGACAGCACTAACCGTCATTATTTTACCAAATGTTGCATCTGCACTGTTCTTCAAGTCAATGTATTTTTGTCAAATTTTCTGTGGACATTGTTCAAAGTAGTCCTTGTGCATACAGCTGTATGGTTTGTTTAACTTTGCAATAATAGTTTTTGTTTGACATACATTTTAATGTGAAAGTGGAATTGCCTATCACTTGAGGAAGAAGTAAGCAGAAGAAGTATACTACAGTTCAACATTTTGATTAAACGGAATTTTCCCAAAGTCTTGATATGTCAAACAAATATAACATAGGCTAGGAATGATTGAGCTGAGGTTTTGGAATTGAGTAAACTCAGAAGTTCTACTTTAATTAAGTGAGGTTAGAACATTCTGGTGGGACAGGTCTGAATCACTCTGATTGGATATGCAATGTGATTATGACATTGTAGGTAGTCAACGATTTCTCGTAACCCTTTTGTGTGCCATTACCAAGTTTACAATGCACGGAACCTTCAACTATATTCTTTTAATAAACGGAAGTTCCTATATTCCCCACTGGTGCGTTGTATTCATATTGTTCCTCATTTCCTTTTTGCTTTAATATCCTTCCTATTCTTTCGCATGACCATTTATTTTCAACCTCCCTGCATCCTTTGGGGTTTGAGTCACAAAACAAATTCCTCCATTTACCTCTCAGTCTTTGTTTCTTTTTATAGGGTCTCTGTTTGTAGTTTGAGATTGTTGCCCCCGGTGACTGTCTAGTCTAGCAATATGTAGCCTTGAAGGGCTGCAGGTAGCCTACTGTAGGGTTTAGCTTATGCCTTGCTCCAACTAGGTACAGTATCCCACACCTGACTCGTCATTTAAAGAGTCACTAATGATAAACATTAATGATTGGCTGGATTCCACTTACTGGTCTCCCAGGTCTAAAGCTAAAAGTGTGGGCTCTATAATCAGAGAAGAGGTGAAGCGAGAGGGTTAACTCTGCCCAAAATCTGTCCACAAAAATAAGACCACGAAGTGGAGGTCAATGTGTGTTTAATTTTGTTAACAAAAAATGTAATTGCTAATGTGCTACATCAGGCTTATTTGATTGAAGAGAACATGATGCTTATTTGATCGAATAGAACATGATGCTTATTTGATCGAATAGAACATGATGCTTATTTAATCGAATAGATCATGATGCTTATTTGATCGAATTGAAGTTTCATAATGGTTGGGCTTTCGCCTCCTCCCGCCTGCCTTCCATCTTTAAAGACATTTATTTCCATTGTTAGAGCGGTCACTCGACTATCTTGTCAATAATAACTAATTTTTGCTACAACTCAAACACCTCAGTACCTGTGGCACTCCAGGACCAGGGTTGCCTACAATAAGCCTGATTAATATGAAGAGCAGGTTTATCATGCAGATTATTGCTAGAGTGTTTTCTCTTTCTCAGGGAGGAAATTACAGGCAATTTGCTAGTTGTTCTTTAATAATATGGGCAGTAACGACTGCATTAACAAAATACAAAGTATCTAAATCAAATTGATTATGTAGAATGTTACCATCTTGCAATAGTATCACTTCAAGTTCAAGACAGACGTCACGTGACAGCCAGTAGATATTTTTTTGTCCCACAAGACTGTATCAAAACAATGCAAGGCTTTTGCAGTTCTGTTAAGGTTGAGAAGCTTGTAATATTGGGAAATATTGTCGTAGGACATAACTGGAACGTTATTCATATAATACGAACAGAACCTGAGTCGTTTCTGTCAACATAAAAAAACGTCATGTTTATGGACAGTTCGAGCTGAATTAGCCTTTATGCTAGTGACCTTTCATCTACTTTTACGTTATGTAGTGTTACTATCATTTGCGAGTTATATCACAAATATTCATGTGGAATTGAATCATGATTTATGTATTCTGTTTCTGTGTTTCATTGTTGTCGTGCTATGCTCTGATAGCTAGCTAGGCTAGCACTCTTTCATAGCTTTTGAGAGACAACTTTAGTGCAAAATGTTCTAGTCTATAGAGTCTATAAATGATCAGCCGTTGTCTGTGAACCACTGGCGGCTTTGGATTTAGATGACACATTTCCAATCAGCTTCCTTGTACTGCTAACCAAGGTTAATTTGTAGAAATGATGGCCACCTGCCAAGTTCAGTAGCAGAGCTCCGTCAGAGCCATTTCTGTACAAGTGACAGTTGTGTGTGCGTCTAGCATTCGCTCATGCGCAATGGTCGTGTCAGGTATCATTGCAGTTGGCATAGGTCATGGCAGGAAAAGTATCAAGGGTGAACTTTATAATGGCAGGTGGTGACTCAAACATACTTGCTGCTTATTTTCCCTTTGACATTTTTCTATTGAAAAAGCAATTGAAAAAACAAACAATGGATAAGTTTGAATGTTTGCTTTAAAGTTATCTGTGCTACAAGCTCTCTGTCTCAGTACCATCATTCAATAATTCACATTAGCCTATCCCTTTACAACATACAGTACCAGTGAAAAGTTTGGACCCACCTACTCATTCCAGGGTTTTTCTTTATTTTTACTATGTTAGTGAAGACATCAAAACTATGAAATAACACATATGGAATCATGTAGTAACCAACAACGATTGTTCAAAGTAGCCACCCTTTGCCTTGATGACAACTTTGCACACTCTTGGAATTCTCTCAACCAGCTTCATGAGGTAGTCACCTGGAATACATTTCAATTAACAGGTGTGTCTTGTTAAAAGTTCATTTGTGGAATTTCTTTCCTTCTTAATGTTTTGAGCCAATCAGTTGTGTTGTGACAAGGTAGGGTTGGTATACAGAATAAGATATCCCTATTTGGTAAAAGACCAAGTCCATATTCTGGCAAGAACAGCTCAAATAAGCAAAGAGAAACAACAGTCCATCATTACTTTATTACATAAAACTCAGTCAATGCGTAATATTTCAAGAACTTTTAAAGTTTCTTCAAGTGTAGTCGCAAAAACCATCAAGTGCTATGATGAAACTGGCTCTCATGAGGACCGCCACAGGAAAGGAAGACCCAGAGCTACCTCTGCTGCAGAGGATAAGTTCATTAGAGTTACCAGCCTTATTTGCAGGCCAAATAAATGCTTCACAGAATTCAAGTAACAGACATCTCAACATCAACTGTTCAGAGGAGA